>NC_141994.1:23560512-23712833 GCF_049901715.1 Pseudonaja textilis | reverse complement strand
ATTGCAGCCTCCCCGTGGTCATGTAATCAAAATTCGGATGCTTGGCAACTGACATTTATGACAGTTTCAGTGTCCCAGGTCATGTGAACATCTTTTGCCACCTTCTGACAAAGTCTTTCAGTATTTGAGGGGCTTCCACAAAGAAGCGGGTTCAGCTTCCGTTCCAAAGCATCAGAAGGCAAGATAAGAAACAATGGATGGATATTAATCAAGGAGAGAGGCAACCTTTAAGGAGAAACTTCCTGACAGTGAGAACAACTTGCCTCCAGAAGTTGTGAATGCTCCAACACTGGAGGTTCTTAAAAAGAGATTGGGCAGCCACTTGTGTAAAATGGTATAGGGTCTCTTGCTTGAGCAGGGGATTTGACTAGAAGACCTCAAAGGCCCCTTCCTGCTCTTTTCTGATTGATTGAAGTCAAGGGGGAAGCCAGATTCACTTAACCGTGTTGCTAACTTAATAACTGCAGGGATTCAATTAACAACTGTAGCAAGAAAGGTCATAAAATGGGATAAAATTCATTTAAAAATTCTGTTGCTTAGCAACAGAAATTTTGTGCTCAATTGTGGTTCAAGGCCTACCCTACCCCATATTTACATCTCCTAGTTATGGATCAAACTTGTTCAAAATTGAAAGTATTAAAAATTCAGTCTAAATTTAATGGCAAATGCATTGTAATTCATCAGGAAGTTTCTCTAAAGTTGCAACAAATAATTTCTGGAGTATTTGAACATTTCGGGATACTGCACAGCTTTTCCTTTGTTTTTTATTAGAAAGTTATCAAAATGATTATCAGTTGATGCTTTGCCTGTGCTGATGAATCAGTTGTTTTGTTTTGTTTTTTTGTTTTCCACAGTGTATTGAGACGTCTTGTTTCCCTTATCACTATCTTGGCAAAAGAGATGGAAATGGAGAATATTCTAAAAATGGAAGTGGCAAACAGCAATGAAATTGCCCGGAAATGCTTAGAAGAAAACGAAAAATTGCAACTGGTATGTTTCCTGGCTCACCAGTTTTATTTTTATTTTTTATTTATTTATTTCAGTTTTATTCCTGTATTAATTGCCCTTCTCTTTGTCATGGTCTGTGTTTCTTATATTTCTTAGGAGATGTCACAAGACATAATAGCACTTAGAACAATAGCACTTAGACTTCTATACTGCATCTTAGTGCTTTACAGCCCTCTCTTAAGTGGTTTACAGAGTCAACCTATTGCCCACAACAATCTGGGTCCTCATTTTACTGATCTCGAAGGGTGGAAGGCTGAGTCAACCTTGAGCAGGTCAGGATCAAACTCCTGGCTTTGAGCAGAGTTTGTCTGCAATACTGCATTCTAACCACTGTGCCATCACAGCCATGTCTGTTTTTTAAAGGACCTCCATCCTTTAGTAAAAAGACTTGCCATAAATTAATACCAATGAGAAAATAGCAATAGCACTAAGACCACTTCAACCCTCTCTAAGCAATTTACATAGTCACCACGTTGCCCCCAACAATCTGGACCCTCATTTTACTGACCTTGGAGGATGGATATTCAAAATTAGCATAGAAATCAAAATGAAAATCAAAATTAGACATTTATGCAATGTGCCAGCATTGGCTAAAGGCATTACCTCCAGTGTTACAGTTTGGTTAATAAGCTTGGTAGAGTGGATTACTCAATCTAAAGGCATCTCCAAGATAAACCAAGTGCCTTCCCCAGCTGTCCCACCAAATGCGAATAGGGGCAGGATTATGCAAAACCTGAAACAGAATTGATTTTTTTTTCTCCTCCTCTTGGCAGTTATTGAAGGAAATTAAACATTCTGCCGGTGAACATTTGTCTGTGGTAGCAAATGAGAAGCTAACCGTAGAAGTGGAACAGTTAAAAACAGCATTGAAGGCAACTTCAGAAGGTATTTTTTTTTTAAATGTTCTATTGCTCAAGTACATATACTTTGCATAAATGACAGATGCAAAACATTTTGTTCCCTGCCATGTAGGGTGCAAAATACACTTGCTCCCTCCGATGGAGCAAATAGGTTGCTACCTGCTTCTGTTATTTTAACCAGGATATGCACAGCTATAGCTAAAAGAAGGATTGTAGCAGGCCTTTAGTGTGGGTGAGTAAAGCCCCCTTGGTTTGTGTAGGTGTGGTTCTTTTTTTCATTCCAGTCCTGTTTCTGTCATCTTGCTATCTTTTACAGGCAGACATCAAACTTTCATTGAATGGCTGTTTGAAGTAATGACAGTTTTGAACGAATGGTGGTTACCATTGATCCTTGAAGTCCTGGCTGTCCCAGTATCCACCCGGTCACATGATTACAATCTGGGAACTTGGCAACCTGCTCACACTTAAACCCAGTTACAGTGCCCCATGATCATGTAATCGCCGTTTGCTCCTTTCCCTGCTAGCTTCTCCAGAAAGTCAAACAGGGATGGTGGCAGGGCAGGTCAAAAATCATTAGGGTAAATCTCCCTGACCCACTTACCCAGCTCCTTTGCGCTTGCACCACACCAACTACTTGTGCAACCCTGCATACCTTCCCCTCCCCAAGCCTTGCCATCCTGGCCACTTGCACAACCCCACCCTGAGCCCTGTCTTACTTCCCTAGCAATCTCCCTGAGCCTCGCACTTCTCTGCAACTTGCACATCCCTGAGCATCCTTCCCAAGCCTTGTCACATCACTCTTGTGCATTCCCACATACCCCCCCCACAAGCCTTCCCATGCCACTTTGTGGACCCTCATGCACCTTTCTTGAACCTCACCACACCTCCCTGTCACTTAAACACTGCTGTGCATCCTCCCCGAGACTCACTTAGCCACTCTCACACATCCTTATGTATCCTCCCTGAGGCTTGCCACACTTTCTGCAAACCCCATTGCTCCCTCCCCCCGGGGGCAGGAACCACCCCAACCCTTGTTTCATTCATGCCACATTACTTCAGCCATCTGTGGCCCCCTATTCTCTCCTAACCCACCTAGCAGCTGCTACTTAACCTAACTATCAGCCTTCTTGCAAGCTGCTTCGGATTTGCAATTTCCTGCTGGCTTCCCCAAAGTAGTGGGAAACCGGCAGGAAGTTGCAAGGAGATCTAACAGTGGCTGAGATTCAGTTAACGATGGCAAGTAGGATTGGAGAGATTACCGTTGCTGAGCGATGCACTTGTGATTTACAGCTGCATCACATGGCAGTGGAGATCCTGGTCCCAAGTTCTGTTGTAATTCGAGAATTCTTTCTGTGTTTTTTTTTAATGCTTTTACTTGTGAGATACCAGGAGTCATTGGGATTCAGGTGGCATACATATATAATAAATAGATTTTGGCAAGTAGATAGAAGCTCTAAAATGTAATATTATAGTTTACTTCGCTGTTGAGATGTTAGAAGCTACTTCTCAATAAAGGACTGCAGAGCTGGTTACAGTTGTGTCATGAAAAAACTGCAAAACCAATAGTGCAAAATTATTGGGACACATTGATAAATTCTAAGATCAGGATCACATTCTGATATGATCTGTTTTGCAATCAATAGGATACTTAGATAGAAATTCTCTGTGTTTGCTTCAAGAGAATCAAAACCAAGGCTATGATAACACCGTTCTTTTATTAGCTTCCTTGTTCAACCTAGGTTTTCTTAATAAAATAGCACTGCGATACAGACAGAATTTTCCTGACTCTGCATGCTCTTTCTGGATCTAGCAAGATGTATGAAACTTCTTTGATGTTTACTGGCTGAAATGAATAATATTGCTTGACCTTGTGAAGATCAGGAAGCTAAAATGTATTAAATCTTTTGCTACATAGGGAACATAATGTTTTCTGAAGGCAAACATCAATCTTCAAATTAAATCTCAAGACAGTTGTCAAAAGTCAGTATAACTATCAAATAGAATAAAGTCTTAAGCCGGTGGAGTTTTCCAAACATTTGCATTAGCAAACACCAGCCAAGGAAAAAACAATCCTCTAAGAAGAATTGACTGTTTGAGCATTGAATGTGGAACTAACTATGGCAAAATGTGATTGGAAAATGAAAGCTGGTCCCCCACTCCCCAAGATATCACTCTTTGTTGTAAATTAGGTTCTTGAGAAGTTTAGGCAAAGAGACATTTTTCCGTCAGCATTTTGTGACCCACTTTTAAATAGTAAAGATTACAGGTTTGTTCTCTTGATTTTAATTCTATAGATCTAATATCTATTCATTATCTAACTCTTCAGTAGTAGTACATTAGAACTGCATAGCAAAAAGCTGCCTGTGTGTGCTTGAAAAAATAAATTTCATAAGCAAAAATGTTACTATGGAAAAATAACTAAAACAGGATATGCAGTGTATAATGCCTTGAACTTATGTGTGTGTGTGTATACATACATACATACATACATACATACATACATAATATTATATGCCCCCCTTCAAATTCATTTTGAATTTGATCGTTGAATATATCTCTCAATTTTCCTCTTTATCCAGGATGGAAATAATATAAACCATAAAATATGCAAAGTGTTACTGACAAGTATATGCATTAGAACTGCTTAGCACCCGTAATTATAATCATTTTCACAGACGTATTTGTGCACGTGGAAACTTACAGGAGTTTTTATCATGCACCTCTGTATGTATAGAAAGATGATAAGATTTGGAACAAGGAAGGGAAAGTAAAGTTTACACAATGTTTGACAGCTCTTATAAACAGACATGGCTTGTATACAAAATAAACATGATAAGAACATTGTTCTTGAGGTGAACTTCTTCCTATACAGTTTCCTTTGGTGGTTTAGATAGTTATGAAACAATTTAATGTACAACTTTGTGAAACAAAAAAATTTTATAGTCAAAATCTGAAAATAATTTTAGAAAATTCAAAAGAAAATTATGCATAATTCCCTAAGTTTGTAAGTGCTATTTTTAGTTAGGCAGGTATCATATTTGATATTTTAACTTAGTCCAGGCATGGAAATTAAAAGGTATATTTTTCATCTTTGTAAATATTGAACAGCATGATTAATTTAATCCTCTAAGACACAAAATGGTTAGATTAGAATGTATAATTGAAACAGTAGTTTAAAATGAGGTTAAACTACAGATAGTCCTCGACTTTAAAAAGTTCACTTAGTGACTGTTCAAAGTTACAACAGGACTGAAAAAATTGACATGACCATTTTTCACACTTATGACCATTGCAGGATCCCCATGGTCATGTGATTTAAATTCAGATGCTTGACAACTGACTTACGCTTGTAACAGTTGCAGTTCTTGAGATCATGTGATCATTTTTTTGCAAACTTCTGACAAAGTCATTTGGAAAATAGATTCACTTAACTGTTACTAATTTAGCAACTGCAGTGATTCACTTAACAAATGTGGCGAGAAAAGTCATAAAATGGGGCAAAACTCAATAAATTTCTCACTTAGCAACATAAATTTGGGGCTCAATTGTGGTCATAAGTTGAAGACTACCTGTATTGTGCGAGTCCCAAAAACGGACTGATGAAAAATCTTGACACACATAACTCACCAGTTTTAAACTGTGGTTGAAAAGAAGAAAGTCTGGATAATTTAAGTGGCAGCATGAGAAGATAGTGGAATAGAAGACAAAGAATTGGAGAACATCACACAATTATCAAATACTGAAAATCAAAGCTGAAAGATTATAGCATTACGGGGCTGTTGTGGTCTCTGTAGTTATCTACACACCAGGTGCCACACACCAAAAAAATTCAAATACTATTATCCGCACAGTGATAAAATATCTTTGTCAATTACGAAAGGCCACATTGCCTGGATCTGTATAGACTCTCTTTAGCACAATAGAATAACATAAAAACATTACAGGCTCAAGTTTTTACTTTTACGCACTTAATATGTACTAGCCATTCCTACAACAACAAATTTATCTAATCAGCAAAACCCAGTCAACATTTTGTTTTTCTCAAATCTGGAAACAGTTTTCAAGTAGAAATAAAATTGGATGTGTTCTTTTCTTGGATTACAACAGTTAATATAGCCATCTCTACTAATTCCATTAGTTTTCCCAGCTCTTCCTCCATTGTGGGATGAAATCCTAGGTTCTTGAAAAGAACTCAATGTATATGAAGGGCCAATACTTGTAGCTGTGACTTCACATTGTTGTATATATAATAACAACAACAATAATAATAATACAAAACAATTGCAAAATGCAATTTCAGTGGTTTGGTGGGTCTTGTGGCTATTTGCTGGAAAAAAAGGTGGTAGAAATTCTATTCGAAATATTAACTTCATGCTCTCTATGGATCATTTTGCTTGGAAAAAGAGGAGCGCCAGTAATTTTTTTAAAAAAAATGTTTATTGCAGTATTAAAGCGATCAGGAAGCTGAGGCTACCTTCTGTGTAGTTCATAGGGATGCTAGCCCACTTCCAAATATAATGTTACTAGTCACAGCCCAAAGCTAAAGATTTTTTAACGCGTGAACTTTGACATTCTTCTACTGAGAAGACCTCACCCATCTTGCCACAAGTATATTTTTGTCAAAATAGAATAACAATGTAGTGAATGTGCAACTATCCCTAGCTATCTTGGTTATGTTTAGAGATAGCACTGTTTTTAGTTACAACCAAAAGGTTTTGCCTGTCCTCCTTAAAGCATATAGTAATTGTTACTGTAAGATCAAGTTATCAGAAAGAACTGTTTTGCAATCTAATACTATGGCATTTTCATTAACATAAAAAATTATATCGTAAATTGTAAAATTAATATCTTCCTGTGGCAAATTTTAAACTTATGTAATTAATATTTATTAACAGAGAATTGAATACAACAGATGTTTTCTTCCATAACCAAATAATGGACAAGTATATTAACAACAAAGCCTGGATAATTCATGTAAATTATATCATTTACATAAAATTATGTAATCTATTTAATCATGTGATTGCATGATTGATATAATTATGTCGCTTCTATAATTGCACAATGATGCAGGTTAATGTAAACAAAGTCATTTATAGATTATTGGGTTTATCTTATATTCTCCTCCAGCTGGTCTACTAAACAAAGAGTGTGCTTTTTAAATAAGCCTTAAGAAATATGTCAATTGTGTATATAAATATATAAAAATTATACTCTTGTCTCCTCTCCATTTCTTTTTCTCAATCTGAAGCTACTTTTCCTATCCTTTATTTTCTATATGCAAAAGTTTTTCAGTTTTGTTTTCAATTGCTCTGACTTTTCAGGTAAAATGCATTATTTGTCAAATATGCTTTGGAAGTATTCAAATTTCAGTTCATCCTTTGCCATCTGTCTAAAAGCCCTTGCCAGTTTCATTCTCATTTTAAAAATATAATTTCATTTTTGAGAATGGCATTCTTCAGTGGATAGAGGTTTTAATAAAAATGCAGTGATATGTGATGAATAGGATCACGCCTATATCTTACAGCTCTCTTCAAAACAAGAAATGAAATTATTACTGCTAAGAAGCAGTCTGAAGAACTTAAAAAAGAATACGACCTCCTTGTAAAAGAACATGAAAAACTACAGGTAGGAGCCAGAGGCATCTCATTTGCTCAAGCAGAACTTTTAAAATTCAGACGTTGTGTCTCATCCAAGACAACATTCATAAAGGCATTTTTAATTCAGTATACAGTACTCTTTCAGAATAATGGGAATTCCTTAATGTGTTTAGAACACTTGTTGGAATGAAGCTTATTTTCTTTTAAACAATTAACTTTATTAATATTTTAGTAACTTGGTATTCCTAGCATGGCAATGTGGTGGAGAAGGGGAAAAAAGGAAATTCTCAGGTCTACTGAATTTGCTTTCTAAAAAAACACTTAGATTTAAAAAAATATTGAATTCAAAATACAGATGAAAAATGCTTCTTAGGAAATAGCTAAAACCCTTTTGAGATAGAGAAAACTCATCCATAGTGAATTTTCATCTTTGAATTATGATTTATGTGTTTAAGTCCTCTTCAGATTTTATCTCAAACGCACAAGTTTTACTTTCCTTTGGTATGTATACCAAAGGAAATACACTAAACTTGGTGTATTATAGTGGCTCTTCTTCATCTGTGATTTTTTTCCTTGTGTGATTTTGCAATGAAAATTAACCATATAATAATTATACTATTTTTTTCATACATCTGTTCATCATTACAGCAACAAACAATGGGAGCCTGCAGTAAGAAAGATCTTTAAAGCAGAACAAGAATGTGCGCAGCAACCTGAATTGTTTGTTTGGTTGGTTTTTACTTTACAGGTATATATGGAAAAGCTTTTGGGGTTTTTTTTTAAATAAATTTACTGCATTCATTGCTGAAATTACATAATTTAACAATTTCCTAGACCTTTTAAATTTTGCAGCAATGTTTTTGCCAAATCTACGTTAGTCATACCAAAAACTGCAGTGATTCCTTGTTACAAACTCTGTTTGGTTACAAAATACTGATGAGTTCATACAGTGGATTACTGTTCAAACACCACGTCTACATCTCTGGGTGCAAGGAACTATTCATAAGTTTACACCATTAAGTGGTACATTGAATGCCAATATGTGTTATTTTTTTAATCCGACAAGGAGGATATAAATCATTTTAAAGAATTCTTAGTTGCTACTCTGAGATATTATTTTTAAAAAAAGGTTTAGATCCAAAGTATTGTCCTGATGTGGAAATTACTTTATATATTACTTCAAGCATAAGATTAAGATGAATTAAATCCTCTTTGCTAGAAATGATCAGGAACGTCATCAAATTTGATCAGTACAAGAATTAGCATAGTGACGTTATCTAACCATACAGGTGAAATTAGACAATCGGTAGGAATAATGAAATTGGTTCAAAGCAGCCTGTCTGAGCCAGATGTTTTAAGACTACTGTTCTTAAAATAACCTGCTGATTTCCCCATTTGGGGAATTTCTGCCCAACCACATCTGGTGGATGTCATACCAGAGAAGGATTGTGTACTTTATTTTTATATATTGAAGGAGATCTATAAATTTAGTTCCAGTCTGTAATTTTTTTCACTTAACATTTGTTCAAGAGTTTGCATAGGTATCTGCCAGGATCTCATGTGTCAAGGTAGATAATGCTTTGGAGGGGGGGGGGGATTATCAGTGTTTACTAAGTTGCCTTTTCTGTGATTAATTGCACTGTTCTTATGCTGGGTTGGATTCCAACGTGTTTTTCCAGAGGATACAAACAGAGGTTTTAGGTAAAAAGAGGGGCTCTTCTGAGGAAGTTCCAGAAGTTCTCTTAACCGTCCTGAGCAACTTTACAAAGATAATTTGCAAGCGCTGAAAATTGTTTTACCATTTGCTTCTGCTATCACAGGGAAACGCTGCTGAATACAAACCTGAAGGCAGCTTACTGCTTTCATTATTCCCATTTGAAAGGGTTGCCTTTTCCACATTTGTGTCACTATTTTACTTGAATGTTTGTTTCTTAATAAAGAGATGTTTAAACTTTGTTTGGTCTTTATAAAGGAACATTTCTTGTAACTCAGACATAACTATATGAGAAATGAGTTGGACAAAATTGGTTGGATGCAGGGGTTCAAGACTACATTTGCCTCGAATAAACTTGCATCAAAAATTGAAATAATTTATTTTAAAGTAAAGCAAATATTTACAGTTTATAGGCTTATAGGAACCTATATTCTGAGCCTATATTCTATTCTGAGAGACCAAAGCATTGAATTTGATTCCCACTTACCTGTGCAATTCATAGTAGTTGCAATCACTTCATCTCACTGTCTTAGAGGATCTTGACTCAGTCAGAAACAACGTTTTTAAGAAATGGAAGGTTGTATAATGTATAATGAAGGCATTTTAAAAACTCTTACAGATTACATTTTATGGTAACCCTAACTGAATATTGATACGATGTGCTGTAAGGGAACAGACTGAAAGGGATGAAAAAAAAAATACTCTGCTAATTGAGAATATACAATTGGTAGCAGGGTGTCTAATCTATTCTTTATTGTGATCGGGACCAATTACAGTTTCCAAACCTTCATTTGTCTCTTAAGGTTTAAGAAAACAATTTTAGTTTTGTTTGGGGTTGCATCACATCCTGTAGTGGTAAATGGTGACTTCTATATTAAGTAGGGATTAAGAAGAAGCAAAGGTTACACAATACATTGAATGAGAAAAATAAAGTTACATTCTTCTGTCTCCATGTTATGAAATAAATTGCATTTCATGGAAATTATGAATATTATCCAATCTGCCTTTTGAATTAATCTAGTACAGCATATTTTTCAAGTTTGGAAAATGTAGTCTAAAATGGAGAAATCTGCAGAATTCTGTCAGCAGGTGCCAAGATACACATCTCTTGACAGTGCTAATTAAATATTTTTTGGATGCTTATTTTTGAAGATACTATACTTCATATTATATTTGGAGGGAAATTTCTCCCTATAGGAAAGGCAACTCACCGGAATATAAGGCCTGATTAAATAAACAGAAAAGGCACAGACAACTACTATTGGAGAAATTCTAGTGCAATGTCACACACAAAATCTATCCATCTATAGTCTGTCTACATTTTATATCTAGCTATCATTATCTAATCTATCTTCTATCTTATGTATCTGTCAGTCTGTCATAAAATAGTAAAGTTCCTTGCAGTGGGAAGAATAAATTTTAGTTTGCTGAGGTACCACATCCTTGCAATGTGAAGATACGGGTAGCATAAGCATATTGCAAATTAATGGTTGTGAAAGATCGCCCATAGGTTGAAAATTGCTAAAGGGAACAACAACAATAAATTGGCAGTAGCTTTTCCATACAGTATGCACTTAGTAAAACAGCTCTGGTATAATGCTCATATTGGTCTCAAGTTACTCTACAAACATCTAAAATATTTGGGATTATGTAGTTATTTTGAAGAGCCGAGAGACACAAAGGACCTGTATGGATTTTGACGGTGAACAAGAGTCCCATTATATGGCTCGTTCGGTTTAGCCAGACGGTAGCCAGGCCAGGTGTTTTCACTGTTGCGCACAAAGACTTGCCTGTGCTCAATTCTTTAGTAACTATTGTGGAAACCCCTCCATAAGGATGGAGAACAGTAAAGTAGTTTCCCAGGGAAGCTTTCTGAGAATGTAGTAGGCTTTCAAGGAACTAGTTAGAGTTTCTGTTCCATTCATGTTTAAAACCGCTGAACAGCCTCAAAACAAACAATGGGAAATCGGATGAAATGCAGTGTTGCAGTATCAGGAAAATGACACTCAGCTGTAACATTGATTTAGGAGGCAACCAAAGGTTTAATGCTTGTGTGCAGTTTGACACTTTTTCACTTCAGTTTTGGCTAGTCTACCTGTAGGGAGTTTGCATTGTGTCAAGACTGCAAGCGTATGAGATTGAATACAGGTAGTCCTTAAGTTACAAACATTCATTTAGTGACTGTTACAACGGCACTGAAAAAAAAAATGGGCAATTTTTTACACTTAATGACCATTGCAGCATGCTCAAAATTCACATGATCAAAATTCAGGCGCTTGGCAACTGGCTTGTATTTATGACGGTCGCAATGTCCCAGGAGTCATGTGATCCCCTTTTGTGACCTGACAAGCAGTCAATGGGAGAAACCAGATTCCCTGAACAATCATGTCACTAACTTAACAACTACAGTGATTCACTTAAAGACTGCGGCAAGAAAGGTTGTAAAATGGGGCAAAACTCACTTAACCAATGTCTCACTTAGCAACAGAAGTTTGGGGCTCAATTGTGGTTGTAAGTCAAGGACTACCTATATCTGGCAGGCTGCTGCTTTTCTGCTCTTGTCCTCTATCCCTTAGGGTGGGATCATGTTGCTATAATGCTGCTTTTAAGATCTGAATCAGTGTTTCTCAGCCTTGTGAGGAATTCTGGGAATCTCTCTCCTGCCGAACGTATTATTGCCAAAGTCTATAAAAAATGTTATTGAATTTAAAACTTGGAAAACGAACGAGGAAAAAGCACTGTAGGATTCAGTGAGGGTGAGGAACTTTGGATATAATGTAATGCTTGAACAATAGGAGCATACCTGGAAGGTTTAAAATTTACATTAAATTATAACTTAAAAGAAAACGTCTATAAGATGATGTTATCATGGATATTGAACTCCAGGCAAGTTATCAAGAATGCATAAAAGGCATTTGAACTGAATGTTGTTAAATGCAAAGAGGGGACTTTTTATCATTTATGGTGGACATGTGATAAAGCGAAGAAATAGTGGAGTAGGATTCATACCTGAAATACAGCAAATTCTTAAAAGTGAATATAAAGAGAAAACCAGAGATTTTTCTTTGGGGTTTGATGGAAAAAATTCAGAACTTTGATTTGATATATGTTGACAGCAGCAAGTTTATGCTATGCACAGAAAAGGAAGGTCATAACGGCTGGAAAAATTGTTAGCAGAGATGGCTCAATTGACAGCTTTGATCAAAGGAAAAAAAATACAAATAATTTTATTTCTACTTGGAAACCCGCTTCTGGATTTTGTGCTTGAGGTGGGAAAAAAACCCGAAACTTTGTTTTTGGGATTTACTGATGAGGTAGATTTATTGTTCTAGAAATGGCTAGTTTATATTATTATGTAAAAGTAAAAAGTTGAGGTTTGATGTTAATGCCTTATTCTATTGCACTAACGGAGTAGAAAGTGAATGCCTTTTCTTTCTTTTTTCCCCCCTTTTCTTTCCCGCACTTTTCTCTTCTTTTTTCCTCAAAGACCTCAAACCTCACTCCTTACTACTGGTGGCACTGATGTTGCCTAGTTGAGTAATGAAACATCTGCAAGAAAACAACCGAGCTCAGAGAGCATGAACGCCTGAACACGCCCTTAATTGGGAGATGAAATGAAATCCTAGACCAGTGATCCAGGTCATTGTTCCTCAGCTTTGGCAATTTAAAATGGGTGGACTTCAACTCTCTGAAGTAGGCATCCACAATCGCATTCTCTCTCAAAGACACATTTTGTTTCAAACGCAACTTTCTCTGGTAAAAATCGATATTACAGCGTCGATATAGCCTTTGAGAGGCAGGGAGACGAGAAGATCTAACTCGATTTGGTCTTCAAGCAGAAACGGGGAACTTCAGAATTAGATATTGCTCATTTTTTCCTCCCCCCCACTGAAGAAAAACAGGAACTGGCTTTTTGGATTTGTATCCTGCCACTCGCCTTTTTATCCTCACTCTCAAAAGGTTTTCCAAAAGGAAACGACTTTTAGGGGGGGTCCCCCCTTAAAAACATTTTGCTTCTCATCCAAGAAGTTTCAGTCGTTGGATGAGAAGGGAAAAATTTTCCAACGGAAAAAAAAACAAAAAAGTCCAGTTGCCTTTTTGGGGGTGGTGGGGGTGGTAGGGTATTGGGAGGGGGGTGTTTATTAGGATTATTAGTTTATTTATTAGGATTCAGTACCCAAAGTGGACAAGGGAACCTGCGGGGCGGCTCTTTGGATCTTAGAGAAGACCCTACTTAAAACTGGAAAAAGGGGTATGTCTGTGCCCACTCCCCACTTTTCCCAGCTTTTAAGTAGGGTCTCCTCCAAGATCCAAAGAGCCCCTTTTCTGCTTCATATCTTGGAAGCTTTCAAGAAGAGACTGGACTGCCATCTGTCAGAAATGGTGTGGGGTCTCCTGCTTGGGGTGGGGTGGGGGTTGGACTAGATGACTTCTACAAGGTCCCTTCCAACTCTGTTAACCTGAATCTATCTACTTTGGGTACCGGATCCTTGGGGGAGATGGTCATTCAGCCGTGTACCCAGTTTTCCAAGGGGTGTAGAAAGAGGGGTGTGCCTGCTTCCCAAGGGGGAGAGCGAACCCCAATGATCATGTATGGCTCCCCCACAGGCTCCCCCAGCCCACCCAACGACCCCTGAGTTCCGAGGCAGAGAGGGCAGGGCGGCGGGTTGCGGGTGCGAGAGGGAGGCGGCGGCGGGCAGCCGGACGGTTCTTGTTTGCCTGTAAATAAAGGCGAAGCGTCCGAGGCGGAGATGGCCGTATAAAAGCGGCAGCCACGGGGGTCTGGCCCGCCTGGCCGACAGCTGGGGCTCCGGGCACAGCAGCAGCCGCAGCAGCAGGTAAAGAGCCGGCGAGGGGGACCTCCGGGTGGGGAAGGGTCTCCCCGGCAGGTGGGAGGTGGAGGAGAAGCCGGGTGCGCTTCAGACCTCGGACAGCGCGAGAGGGGAGAGACGGGACCCACCCACCCCCAATTCTGGTGCGGCGTCCGGGGCTCGGCTGAGGGGAGGGAGGGAGGGAGGGGAAGGGACCGTGGTTGAGGAAACAAGGGGAGCGGAGGGGGGCTCGGAAAGTAGAGTTGCTCCCCCCCCGCCCCCGCAATTCCCGAAGTGAGAAGTGAGGGGAGGTCCGGGCTGCCTCTCCTCCACCTGCGCGCCCAGAGAGGGAGGGTGACCCAGTTGACTTGCCCTCGGCCCCCTTGGCCCCCTGGCCCCCTCTCCCCTCAGTCCCTTCCCCCGTCTGTTTTGCCTCTTAGCCCCCTCAGCTCTCAGCCACCCCCCAGCACGCCTATGCCTCTCATCCTCCCCTCAGGGCCCCCTACCCCCTTTCCCTCTGATCCCCTTCATTCCCCAGCCCGCTTTGTCCCTCAGGACCCTCAACCTCCACCCCTATTTTCCTCTCAGCCCACCCTCAGCACTCCTCTCTTGCCTCAGCCCTTCTATGCCCCTCATTCTCCCTCACCTCTCAGGACCTTTCAAGGCCCCTTGCCCCAGACCCTTTGCCTCTCAGCTCCCTTCAACCCTCAAGACCCCCGAATTCCCCTTACCACCCAGCCCTTTTTTTGCTCTCAACCTCCCTCAGCCCCCTCTCCTCACCATGCCCTTGTCTCTTAGCCCCACTCTTCCCCATCGCCCTGTCTCTCAGCCCCTCACCCCTTAGCCCCGCTCTTCCCTACCCCTCTTGTCTCTCAGACCCTCAGCCCCCCTCTTCCCTATCCCCTTGTCTCTCAGCTCCTCACCCCTCAGCCCCCTCTTCCCTATCCCCCTTGTCTCTCAGCTCCTCACCCCTCAGCCCCCCTCTTCCCTATCCCCTTGTCTCTCAGCTCCTCACCCCTCAGGACCCTTGGCCTTGCCTTGCTTCTCAGCCCCTTCATCCCCAGCCCCCTTCACCCCCTGGGCCTCCCAGGGCCCCTCACCCTTCACCCCTTTTTGTCTTTCAGCCCTCTCACCCCTCAGCCTCCCACTCCCCCAGCCCTCTGTCTTCCACCCTATCAATGCCTCCCCTGCTCCCTCATTCCTCCTACCCTTCAGCCCCCTTCGCCCCTAAGCCCCCTTCACCCTCGGCCCTTACTGCCCCTCAAGGCCCCTTGACCCCCATCCCCTCTTGCCTCTCGGCACCCCTCTGCCCCCAAGTCTCCTGCCCTCACCCTCCATCTCAGCCCATCTCCTAAGGAAACCTAAGAACAGGACAAGAAGCGATGGGTGGAAACTGATCAAGGAGAGAAGCAACCTAGAACTAAGGAGAAATTTCCTGACAGTGAGAACAATTAACCAGTGGATTATTTTGCCTCCAGAAGTTGTAAATGCTCCATCACTGGAGGCTTTTAAGAAGAGATTGGACAACCATTTTTCTGAAGTGGTGTAGGGTGTCCTGCCTAAGCAGAGGGTTGGACTAGAAGACCTCTAAGGTCCCTTCCAGCTCTGCTATTCTGTTTTGTAAGCCAGACTTCCATCAATTCTTTTCTCCGGAAAGAAAACTTGGGAATTCTAGCTTCTGGCCCTGCTCTCTCTCTTTGCCTGGCTGGTCCTCTTTGCTTGGCTGGCAAATAGCCTCAGGCCAGGCAGAGGAGGAGGAGGAGGAGAGCAGGCCCAGATAGGCCGTGGGCAGGAGCAGGCCTGGCCTGAGGGCTGCAAAAGTCCCAAGTGTAGCCTTGGTTTGGGGTGCAGGTTGTCCTTCGATGGCCGGCCGGCTGCCTCTGCCCCCGGGCCTGCTTTTGGAAAGGCCGGTTGTCTCCCACACTGCCTTTGATCCAGGCGAGGGAAAGCCATGGCAGCCAGCGGCAGGGAAGACGGAGGCCTCCCAGATCGCTACCTGGTGAGCCGACCCATCTACAACGAGCCCAGCTTCCAGGAGGAGAACGAGAAGAAGTTGGTGGTGCCCAAAACGCTCCGGGAGCGAGTCCAGAAATCCTGCAGGTAACTCATGGGGCCAACCAGCCTAGAGATTTAGAGAAGGGTTGAAATCTCCCGCCACCCCCACCCCCAAAGAGCCATGGGGCTGGGTGAGGGCCCGGTGCATCTCTCTCGGTTATTTTTGGCAAGTGGCCATATTTTTTGTCTTCGGCAGCTGTTCGAGAAAAAAAGCCCTGCAAGTCACCAAGACCTTCCTCCCTATTCTGGAGTGGCTGCCCAAATATAGGATTAAGGAATGGCTTCTCAGCGATGTCATTTCAGGCATCAGTACGGGACTTGTGGCTACTTTACAAGGTAAGAGAGGAGGGGCACGCCTTTAACCTCAGGAACTGAAGAGGTCAAAGCTGGAAACCTAAGCTGAACTATACTGGGCTATTCAAGCTTTCTTTCTTTCTTTCTTTCTTTCTTTCTTTCTTTCTTTCTTTCTTTCTTTCTTTCTTTCTTTCTTTCTTTCTTTCTTTCTTTCTTTCTTTCCTCCTTCCTTCCTTCCTTCCTTCCTTCCTTCCTTCCTTCCTTCCTCTCTCTTTCTCTCTCTCTCTTTCTCTCCATCTTTCTTTCTCTCCCTTCCTTCCTTCCTTTCTCTCTCTGTCCATCTCTCTCACTCTTTCTTTCTTTCTCTTCATCTCTCTTTTTCTCTCTCTTCATCTATCTCTGTCTCCCTCTCTTTCTCTCTCTCATTCTTTCTCTTCCTTCTTTCTCTCTCTCTCTCTGTCCTTCTCTCTTTCTCTCTCTTTTTCTCAGTCTTTGTCTCTCTTTCTTTCTCTGCATCTCTCTCTCTCTCTCTCTCTCTCTCTCTTTCTCTCTCTCTCTCTTTCTCCTTGGATCAAAGAGAGTTCCAACGGTCAATTAAGCAGAAACTTCCTGACAGTGAGAACAATTAATCAGGGGAACTGCTTGCCTCCAGAAGTTGTGAATGCTCAAAGACTGCAAGTTTTAAAGAAGAGATGGACAACCATTTATCTAAAAATCCTTGAGCAGGAGTCTCTTGCTTCAGAAGACCTCCAAGGTCCCTTACAACTCTGCTATTCTGTATTGTGGTCTCTATTTAACAGGGTTTGTTTTTTCATCACTATAGCTCAAAACAAGTTGAATTATTTTACAATTAAACTGACTTGGATGTTTTCCTAGCTTGTTTTGTTGCTCAGGTTTACTTAGATGTCTTTCCATATTCGCAATCCTAAAGTTTGTAGATTTTTCAGCTCATTTCTTATTTATTTAAATTTGATTCCACTTAAACACTGCACAATCTAAATCAACTCTGGTTTGCTTCTTAGTAAACATTCCCTGCTGAATGTTTACATGTAACATCTAGATGTACAAGGAGTGAACCTCAGATGCGAAATGCAAATACAGGTAGTTCTCATTTGGGACCAGACCATCATTAAGCATGGAGATTGTTAATAAATTGTCCTGTGACTGCCGTCCAATTTTACAACATTGCTTCCCAAAGGTCATTAAGCAAATCTTGCTTCCACCATTCACTTCGATGGTTGGAAATCCCCGGGAAGGTAAAAAAATGAAGATCACATGACCCCTTTAAGTACATGCCAGTTGCCAAGCACCCAAATCATGATAATAAGATGGCGGGGACATTGAAATGGTCGTAAGTGCGAGACCCAGTCACTTTTTTCATTGCTGTCATAACTTTGATTGCTTGGCGAACAATTGTAAGACAAGGACTACCTGTATAAATTGCATTTGTGTATTAAAGATTAGGGTATTTATATTAATGTATTATAATTGATCCTAAAATACTTCAGAATACGATTTAACATTTTTAAAAAATTCTATCCTACCCAGGTTTGGCCTATGCGTTACTGGTTGCCGTTCCAATTGGATATGGACTCTATTCTGCATTTTTCCCCATCTTGACATATTTCTTCTTAGGAACATCAAGACACATCTCTGTTGGTAACTGAATATTTTTTATTATTATTTTAATATCAGACATATATTTATTTGAGAAGGCTGTTTTTTATTTGATTGCATGAACATTTTGATGCATTTGGTTTGATTTTTATATGATGGTGTGTTTGGGCCGTATTTAAATTCTCCATTTTGCTCTATATTTTTCCACATTTAATGGCTGGGAATAACATCCACATATTGTTCTGACTCAGGCTTTGTAAACCGTAATTATTTACAAACTTGTTATAAAAACAAAACCTATTTTATTGCAATGCTAGGAATGGTTTTCATTCCCAGCCGGAATTAAACTCGAAGAGTCCCCCAAGATAAGCACACACCTTTCAGTTCTGTGAAGTGCTGCCAAAGACAGAAGTATCAAATGAACTAGAAAAGAAATCAGCCAAAGTCCAAGAAAAAACAGCCGAAGGACAAAGAGCTTCAAGGATGACTCAGAACCGCACAAACTACTTTGCTTCCTGCAAAGGTTTCATCATCTTGGCCTGACTTTTATCCCTTATGGGAGGGACAATCACCTCCCAGCCTTACTCCCAAGTTGCCCCTTTTGTTTCAGCTGTTCTTGCCTTCTAGCAGCTCTGTGCACACACTCACTGGGAACAGGCTCCCCTTGTTCCTCTGCCTCGCTACTGTCAGACTCCCAGATGGTCCTGGCCCCATCTCTGCATCAGACGCAGGACCCTCGTCCGAGTCCTCTCCAGAGTCACTGACTGGTCCCCTTTCTTCCTCACTGTCCGATTCCGCTGCCGTCTGCACCGGCTGTCCATGAACCGCATATGGTGTGCATCATATACTCTCTACTTCTATTATTGGCAGACGTTACTTAGATCAAATACAAAATGTTTTGTGGTTAAATCCCATAAGCAGCACAATAATGGTGAAGAATCTCCTCTCTCAGACTAACAGCTTTAATACTTGTTCCAGTCCCCACCTGGGCAAAAAGGCACTATCAAACTTGAATAAGCAAATATGTTCTATTATGATGATTTAAGTTAAAGTACACCTGGGAACCTAATACAGAAAACGCACTTACGGATATTCCTTGTCTTATGACTGCAACGAAGTTAGCCTATTATGGTAGTATGGGCTATCGACTTTAAATTAGAATAAGTAGCCAAAAAGCATGATTTCTGAACTTGTCTTGTGGAACAGAGTTCCCCATAAGATCTATATAGCCCTGACTCTGTCAGTTTTTGTAAAGATGTAAAAATTGGCTCTTCTAACAGGCCCCGGGACAGGATGTAGCAATGAGTTATCTGATGGCTGTTGATTGGGAATAAATTTATTCAGTTATCCTTTCCTAATGTGCACCAGGTGTTCCACTGTTGATGTTATTTTTACCTCTTAATTTATTACCTCATATTTTAATTCTATGCTATTAGCTGCTTAGAATTATTTGATAACTGTCATTTGATGAGATAACATACAATTTGCAAAGATAGATGATAGATGGATGGTTAGATAGAATATAAATAGATGGATCTATAGTAGGTAGGTAAATAGATGAGAGAGAGAGAAGATATTGATTGATAAATAGGTAAGGAGGTAAGGAGCTGAGGTGGTATTCAGCAGGTTCTGACCAGTTCTGGAGAACTGGTAGTGGAAATTTTGAGTCGTTCGGAGAACCTGACAATCCCACCTCTGACTGGCCCCACCCCCATCTCTTCTCTGCCTCCCATTGAGTCCCAGCTGATCGGCTGGATCTTGTTTTGTTGCCCTGCCCAGGAGAACAGAGCTGGAAAGCAGGTTAGTGGGGTGGGGAGGGAAGGGGGATTTTGCAGTATCTCCTTCCCCTGCCATGCCCACCAAGTCCCGCCCACCAAGCCCCACCCACAGAACCGGTAGTAAAAATGTTTGAATCCCACCACTGGTAAGGAGGCAGGCAGACAGAAAGACGATAGACAGGGGTGGCCTGCTGGGGGTTCGCAGGAGTTCGGGAGAGCCCCGAGCTAAGATTCTGTGCAGTTCAGAGAACCCCCCAAATCCCACTCCTGCCCCTCTCCTCCCATCCCGCCCTGCCCTGCCCCTCCCCTCCCCTCCCAGGAGTCTCCATACAGCCCATTTGGGATGCAGGTAAGTGCAGGGCATGCACGGAGGCTCAAGGAGGGCAAAAAAAAATGGACCTTCTGGAAATTCGGGAAGTGGCCTGATTCCGGCCTCCAGAGAGCCTCCGGAGCCTGGGGAAGCTGTTTTCACCCTCCCGGAAGCTTGAGGAAAGCCTCCGGAGTTCGGTTAGGGCAAAAACACCCTCCCCCGCCATGGTGCAGGAGGCTGATTAGGCCACACCCACCATGGCCAAGGCCGCCCAGCAACCGAGCAGAGAACCCGTCGCTAAAATTTTTGAAGCCCACTCCTGACAATAGATATGATATATAGATAGATGGATATAAATAGGTAAATGGGGGGTGGGAGGGAGGGAGATAGAGATAGACAGACAGATACAAGACAGATATATATACTGGTACTTTCTATCAACAGGACCTTTCCCTGTGGTCAGTTTAATGGTGGGCTCCGTAGTACTAAGCATGGCACCAGATGAAAAATTCCCCCTGACGAACAGTAACATAACGGGGATGAATGGAACAGCCGGGATAGACATCGTTTCTAGAGACGCTCAACGAGTGCTTATTTCTAGCACTGTCACCTTCCTGGTTGGCATTATCCAGGTAATAAAATCAGATGAAGCCATCTCAAAATATTGCTGCTTATTACTGGGAAAAATATTCTCTTTTGTCTTTAAAGTTTCAATTTCTGCATAATTTATCTTTAGTTTTTTTTTGTTTGGCATAATTGATCTATTGTTCTTTACGCCACTGGTATTAGACCACACTTGGAATATTGTGTCCAGTTCTGGTCACCAGTCCCACGGTACAGAAAAAGACCCCAGAAAGAATATAGAGAAGAACAACAAAGATGATCGGGGCCTGGAAGCTAAAACTATATATTGAACTGGATATTCCAATCTAGCATAATGAAGAGAAGGCTTAGCGGTGACATAATAAGTCTTCTGGTACTTGAAGGACTGTCAGAGAGTCAACAATATTGAGGACTAGGGGGATAACATGATCGCTGTTTTCCAACCCTTGAAGGACTGCCACAGGGAAGAGGGGATCCATTTATTCTCCAAACTATCTGAGGGGAGGAAAAGAAGTAACAGGAAAGATCATTAAGGAAAGCTGCCTTTTATGACCATTTCCTTGATTTTTTTTAAAAGGAGTCCTCTTCAGATACTTCCAGCTGTCTCCTATTTATGGGAGAGAATTCTGTGAACGTTTGAAAACAGGATGGAAAGGAGATTTTACATTTTTAAAGCCTAGATATGGGAATAATGTAAATATTGAGTGGAATGAAGTGGGAAAGCCGCTTTTGATTACATCACTTCTGGCTGCAAATGGGGAGTTGGTAGGCAGATCTCAACTCACAAGAGATTTCTCTGTGGGAAAAAAATTTCCTAATCTCTTATCCACAAAGGGGAAAGAGCAAGGAAATGCTGGTACATTATAAAAGTAATGTGAATACTTTCTATAAAAAGGGGAAATCTTGATTAGTTTCAAAGACAATAGCACTAGGGTTGCTTCTGGAAAATTCTTCAGTGGATTCTCATAACAATTGGTTGCATCCCTTTCTTGAACAAGATATTCAAAAGATTGTCACTGTTCAGTGCCAGAAACTTTTAGATTCGGCTATTATTCATCCAGGGTCCTCCCAAAAGTGCTTTTTCATGAAGCAACTGGACTTTCTGGTTTTTTTCTTTGAAGACGTTTCACTTCTCATCCAAGAAGCTTCTTCAGCTCTGACTGGATGGTGAGGAATGGAAGGATGAATGGAAGCTGCTGGATTGAGATTTCCAGAGATGCAAAATGAGAACAATTAAGCTCTTTTTCCTTTAAATTCAAGTGATGTGCTGAATTGGACTTGGGTCTTCAAACTTGACGGCTTTAGGACTTGTGGACTTCAACTCCCAGAATTCCTCCTCCAGTCATGTTAGCTCAGGAATTCTGGGAGTTGAAGTCCACAAGTCTTAAACTTGACAAGTTTGAAGACCCTTGATCTATAACAATCGGATGTGGCCCAATAAGCTAAATCAGTATCAATCTAGATAAGGTAGAACTACTAGTTGGGTGATGGTTCATCTAGTCAAGGCATAGAGGTCAATCTTGGCATGATAATTCTGATGTCCAAATAAAGCAAGGGTTGTCAAACTTGGCCAGTTTAAGACTTGTGGTCTTCAACTCCCAGAATTCCTGAACTAACATGATTGGAGGAGGAATTCTGGGAATTGAAGTCCACAAGTCTTAAAGCTGTCAAATTGAAGACCCCTGTAATAAAGGATGAGTTCTGTCATCTGAACATATCGAGGAAAGCTTGAGTGATTTACAGCATTGTTTCCAAATTCCTCTTGGCCTACTGTCAGGGTCTGATTCTATTTTAATGCAATTCTTTGCCTTATTTGCATTGTTTTTATTTTAATCACAAGAAGCCTGAAGGTTATTTACAGGGAAGGATAAGATTAGAGTCTATTAATACAGAGATAAATAAAGACTGGCAGAAATTTATTTTTGTATAAGACAAGAAAGGAAGGCCAGGAAGAGGCCAGGAAAAATGAAGGAATCCTGACTGCTGGATATTGGGTTATAGGGCTTATCTCCTTACTTTTTAAAATTGTTTGCAATTTTGATGATGATTTAACTGCTTAGGAAATTATGTTCTTTCCCCATCCCAGCTAGTGTTTGGAGTTCTTCAGATTGGTTTTATTGTAAGATATCTTGCTGATCCATTGGTTGGGGGCTTCACAACGGCAGCTGCTTTTCAAGTATTTGTTTCACAACTAAAAATTGTGCTGAACGTTTCAACCAAAAACTACAATGGAGTCCTTTCCATAATCTATGTAAGTGTTTCTTACTAAACTGAACTTCATTGCATAACTTTTGGGTCCCTCGTATTGCCTAGCTTGTCAGTCTTTGGTCCACAGTGTATTTGACCCACAACAGAATGGGTAAACATCAGTGGAGATTCTCAGTCATCCAGGTTCTGTTCTTAGAAGGGCAGAGCAGGCGGTGGGGAGGAGGAGGAGGAGGAGGAGGAGGACAAAATGGAGCAGCAGTAGCAGAAAGGAGAAAAAGGATGGAGGAGGAGGAGGAAGAGGAAGAGGGGGAAATGGAGGAGCAGAAGCAGAAAGGAGAAAGAGGGTGAAAGAGGACGAAGAGAAGGAGGAGAGGAGGAGGAGGAGAAGAGGAGGATGAGGATGAGAAGGGGAAGAAGAAGGACAACAAGAAGAAGACGGAGAAGGAAGATGGATTGAGAGACAGATATATTACATAGACAGACAGATGATAGATAGATAGATAGATAGATAGATAGATAGACAGACAGACAGACAGACAGACAGACAGACAGACAGAAGAATGATGAAGAAAGAGAAATTTATTCTTCTTCATCAAGGAAAACAATCCCGTTGCCTTTTGAAAAAGCAACGTTGAGACAATAGAATGGACAGTTGTTGATGTCTACACTTAACAATTTGGTGGGATAAAAGTTTACATTGGATGGAGGAAGACCACACAGTCTGGGGGGAGCCAAGTTACACCTGTGGGTTGGGCTAAGATATCCAATAAAAATTAGCCAGCATTCTTTGCCCACTGAGCCTCCAGGGTCTTCATTCAGCTGATCTTTAGATCTCCTTCCCATGAAGGTTTTCTGTAAATATCTTGTGCCATTACAGGTAGTCCTCAACGTATGACCACAATTGATGTTGTTAAGTGAGACATTCGTTAAGTGAATTTTGCCCCATTTTATGACCTTTCTTGCCACAGTTGTTAAGTGAATCACCGCAGGTCATAAATTAGTAACCCAGTTGTTAAGTGAGTCTGGCTTCCCCATTGACTCTGCTTGTGAGAAGGTCGCGAAAGGGGATCACCTAGCCTTGGGACATAGCAACAGCCATAAATATGAACCAAGCATCTGAATTTTGGATGCTACTGAGGTTGTAACTGTGAAAAATGGTCACATTTTTCAGTGCCGTTGAACAGTCACTAAATGAACTGTTATAAATTGAGGACTACCTATATTTTGTGCCACCCTGGAATCCAGAATAAGTTTGCTGTCACAACTTTTAAAAGGAAAGAGTGGAGAAAATCTAACTGATTATTAAAAACAATTCTACCTTACTTTTCATTTTAGATCGAATATCCCAGTGGCCATCCTATGATTTAAGAATAAAACAAATGTAAAATATTTTTAAAACGTTGAATAAAAACAAGTTAAAAAAGAAAGAAAGAAAAGAAGACGAAACAAATGAGATAAATGAATGTGATAAAGAGAACGGGGATAGATTTTAATGTATTCCGACTCTCTGTTAAAGCAGGAATACCGGTTTGATAGCTGAACAGTTTCTCCTGAAAAACTCTAATAAAGTACAGCCTACTCTTTTTGGAGGCAGCGTATTCAATTATTAATCCAAGTATACTGTTAAGATGTTCTTATAGTACTATTTCTGTTATTCAGGCTTGCTAATTTGGGCCCTAAGTACTGGAACAATCAGAACGAATCATTCTCGTCCTAATGAGGATCTTCCTCTAAGTAAGGGAGTAAGGACAGAGGTGGGCTGGTGGGGTGAGATTGAATTGGGGAAGGGGATTTCTCTTAATAATACTGCATCTAGTTTTGGTTGCCATGATGTAAAAAAGATGTTGAGATTCTGGAAAGAGGACAGAGAAGAGCAACCAAGGTGATTAGAGGACCGGAGGATAAAATATATGAAGAACAGGTGCTGGAACTGGGTATGTCTAGTTTAATGAAAAGAAGGGCTAAGGGGAGACATGATAGCAGTCTTTCAATATTTGAGGGGTTGCCCCAAAGAAGAGACAGTCAAGCCATTCTCCAAAGCACCCGAAGGCCAGACAAGTAATAATGGAAGGAAATGAATCAAGGATAGATTCAACCTGGAATTAAGGAGAAATGTCCTGAAAAAATAATTTGCCTCCAGAAGTTGTAGGTGTTCCATCACTGGAGGTTTTTAAGAAGAGATTGGACAGCCATTTGTTTGAAACAACAGTCAGGGTTTCCTGACTGAGCAGGGGGTTGGACTAGAAGACCTCCAAGGTCCCTTCCAATTCTTTTATTGTGTTCTCTTCCTTTTGTGTTCTCTCTCTAGACACTTATAGAAATATTTCAAAACATTAGAACCACCAATATAGCTGACTTCGTGGCGGGACTGCTGACCATTGTGGTTTGCATGGCAGTCAAGGAAATTAATGACCGCTTCAGACACAAGATCCCTATTCCGATTCCTATAGAAGTGATTGTGGTAAGACGACAACTTTGAGAAACTCAAAAAGAAAAAGAAAATTAAAGGAGAATAGATCAGTCTTCTCTGTTTATGCCTGTTCGCATTATAGCATCTATCCCACTGCAGTTCTATGGCTCCCTTGAGGTAGACTTCGACTTACAACTACCACTGAGCTCAAAATTTATGTCGCTAAGTGAGACGGTGGATAAGTGAGTTTTGCCCCCATTTTACGACCTTTCTTGCCACAATTGTTAAGTGAATCACTGCAGTCAATAAGTTAGTTGTTAAATGAATTTGGCTTCCTCATTCACTTTGGTCACAAAAGGGGATCACGTGACCTTGGAATACAGCAAGCAGTCGTAAGTATGAAAGAAAAGAAAGGAAGGAAGGAAGGAAGGAAGGAAGGAAGGAAGGAAGGAAGGAAGGAAGGGTGGATGGATAGATAGAGGATAGGATATATATATAGATATAGATCATATATAGATATAGATTTGCTGACACTTTACTTAAATTAATTTTGTATATCAGTGATTGCATGTCTTCTGTAGACACCATACACCAAATAAATAAATAAATGACCTTATTTCTTATTTCTTTTGATTCCAGACCATTGTGGCCACTGGCATTTCATACGGGGTTGATTTTGAGAAGAAATACAATGCAGGGATCGTGAAATCCATTCCTAGAGGGTAAGTAAGGGCAGATTTTTTTTTTATTTGAACATTCAAACCAGTGGTGGGATTCAAAAAGTTTTACCACCAGTTCAGTGGGCGTGGCTTGGTGGATGCACTTTGTGTGCGTACGTGTGCCAAAACGCGCACTTTGCACAGGCGCAGAGGCGTTGCAACTCACCTCCTGCAAGCCAGCACTCTCCCTGTCGCTTCAGCAGCTGCTGTGCAGCACTCTGCTGTGCCGTGCAAAGCAGCTGCGCTTGAAAAGCAGAAAATAAAGGTGAATATGGGAGCCCGGACAGGCAGGTGGGACCAACAGCAGAGCGGCAGAGAGAACCAGTTAGGTCTCCGCTGCTCATTGGCACTACCATCTCAGAAGAACCGGGCCAAACCGGTAGAATACCACCATTGATTCAAACCCTCAAAGGCTAAACAGAACTTCGTTTGGAGTTCAAAGAGAAAAGTTGAGATGGAACCCAGAGGGGAAAACAAGGAATCTCCATTTGTAGGCAGTCCTCAACTTACAACGGTTCACTTAGCGACCTTTCAGAGTTAAAATGGCACTGAAAAACGTGATATAAAGACCTCGCACTTATTCCAGACACAACAACCATTGCAGCAACCTTGTGATCACGTGATCAAAATTTGAGGTTTGGCACCTGACATGTACAGGTAATCCTTGACTTTACAACCACCATTGAGCCCAAAATGTATGTTGCTAAATGAGAAAGGTGTTGAGTTTTGCTCCATTTTACGACTTTTCTTGCCACGTTTGTTAAATGAATCACTTGTGGTCATTAAATTAGTAAGGTGGTTGTAAGTGTGAAAATATGGTCCTGTCGCTTTTTCCGGTGTCTTCGTAACTTCAAACAGTCACTAAGCAAACTGTGGTAAGTCGAGGACTACCTGCACAATCATCCACAACATGCATGTCTCTCCTGCTCCTTTTCCTCTTTAGGTTTTTGCCTCCTCAGCCTCCAGCTGTGGAAATGTTTGGAGACATGCTGGCCTCGTCTTTCTCCATCGCGATTGTGGCTTATGCGATTGCTGTCTCGGTGGGAAAAGTCTACGCCACCAAGTACGATTATGCCATCGATGGAAACCAGGTAGAGAGAACTGCACCGTATTCCCGAAGGACAGTGAAGTACCGCCTAACCTAAAGTTTTCTTTAAGGCACTAAATAAATGGACTTGCATATGTAGCCTTTTCTGAATAGGGGGTAATGGCTGGGACTTCTTTGCTTGCCCTGCACAGGAGAACGGAGCTGGAAAGCAGGTTAGTGGGGTGAGGAGGGAATGGGGATTTTGCAGTATCTTTCCCCTGCCACGTCCACCAAGCCACGCCCACAGAACCAGTAGTAAAATTTTTTGAATCCCACCACTGAGTTGGCAGCTGGTAGAAAACGGGAGAATTAACACAATCACCCCATTAATAAAGATGGGCAGCCATGCAAATGAATTATGTTAAAATAAAGTCAAATAAAGTAAAATGAAATAAATTGAAGCAGCCATGCAAATGGCTAAAATACATAAAGTGAAGTGAAGTGAAATAAAGTGAAGTGAAGCAGCCATACAAATGAATAAAACAAAATGAAGTGAAGTGAAATGAAGTAAGGCGAAGTGAAGTAGAGAAGTCAAACAAATGAATAAAATAACATGAAGTGAAGTGAAGTAAAAGTTCCAGTCCAGAATTCTCAAGGCCGTTTGAAGAACTTTTCAGATGTCTGGACTTCAACTCCCAGAACTCCCCTCCTCTTAAAGTTGCCCAGGTTGAGAAACAAGAACGAAAACCCCAGGCCTCCTGCAACTAAATCTGAGCAGCACGAGAAGGCCTCAGTCTCTAATACCCAACATATAACTATCCATTTAGCAACCCTTCGAAGTCACAGTGACCTTGAAAAAAGTGACTCATCCCTGGTCCTTTCACTTACAACTGTAGCAGCACAAGATCAAAATCCAGATGCATTGCAATTGGCAGGTATCATGTGATGGTCAGGTGGTTATGTGATTACCATTTGTACCTTTCCCAGCCAGCTTCTGACAAGCAAAGTCAGTGGGGGGAGCCAGATTCATTTAACAACCTTGTGATTCACTTAACAACTGTGGCATAGAACTACCTGTACTTTCTCCAAGTCTAATAAAATATTTCCATGTACAATGTTCATTTATTCCTGTTTTATAACCTTCTAGGAATTTATCGCCTTTGGAATCAGCAATATTTTTTCAGGAGCTTTTTCCTGTTTCGCCGCAACCACTGCGTTGTCTCGCACTGCAGTCCAAGAAAGTACAGGTGGAAAAACTCAGGTATTTCATTTTGGCTCAGGAGGAAGGGCTTGGACATCCTTCTTGGAACTGACTTGGTAGAGCAAGCTTTGAACAAGTCATCTGATGGTTGATCCAAGTTGCATCGTATTTTAACATAACACAAAGGAGGCGAAATCCTTTACAGAGAGAAGATTATGGAATATAATTTTGCCATAATGTCAGTTTGCAGGCACAACCCTGAATATGGACTTTGGCAGCTGACTTGAATGATTAGAACATCCCTTTCATATTTATTTATGACTAGTTAGTAGTTAAGGCAGAAGTCATGGTAGTTAAAAAGAATATTGGCAGAAAATTGAACCTTGGGACCTTACAAAGGGATTGTTAGAAGACAATATAGAATTATTTATTGGCCAAGTGTGATTAGACACACAAGGAATTTGTCTCCGGTGCATATGCTCTTGGTGTACATAAAGCAATAATGATAGATTATTATCATAGCCATTGTAAAATACACTTGTTATAAAAAATTAGATACAACACTTAGTGATAGTCATGGATACTAAATAAACACTCAACATAAATCATACAAACCTCAAGTTTTAAAATCAGGTTTTGAAATTGCATTTCCCTGTGCGGCAACAACAATAATTTTTTAAAAATCTGGTTTTGTCAAAAATGCTATTTTGACAACTTAAAATCTATACTGAAAACAGCTCACTAATCATTTCAAGTAGCCACTTTGCATAAATATTCCTGAAAACAAACTTATTTTCTTGATGATTCCAAATATTTTATTTTCAGGTTGCTGGTATAATCTCAGCATTTATTGTATTAATTGCTATTGTAGCTTTGGGGAAGCTGCTGGAACCTCTGCAAAAGGTATTTTGTTCAGATATATTTTACCATTTATTTACTCTTTTGTGCCCCTGGTAAACAGAAATCCTTCTCCCTTCTTAATAACACAGGTCAGGTACTGTTGTGGAAATAAAATTGAATGGGATCCTTAAATTAGTGCTTCAAGGAAAAGAAATATCTATAGTTCTATAGTCTCAAAGGTGCTTTTTCAGGAGGCAACTGTTTCTTGTTTCTTCTTTTGAAGACGTTTCGTTTCTCATCCAAAAAGCTTCTTCAGCTCTGACTGGATGGTGGGGAAATGGAAGGATTTATATTCCTTGCAGCTGGTCATTTGCATCCTTTTAGAAGGTCATTGAGGCCACTTGGAAGATAGAAGATTGCCCTGAGGGCACAGATAAATCTCCAAGTGACTCTCAAAGGATGCAAATGACCAGCTGCCTGCAAGGAGTGCAAATCCTTCCATTCCCAACACCTAGTCAGAGCTGAAGAAACTTCTTGGATGAGAAGAAAAACATCTTCAAAGAAAAAGCAAGTAAGTCCAGTTGCCTCCTGAAAAAGCACCTTTGGGACAACAACCATGGCCTGCATGACTGAGAATCTCTTCAGACTTGTAGATCTATAGGAAATCCTCAATTTACAACCATTCATTTAACAATGGTTCAAAGTTACAACACCCTCGGAAAAAGTGGCTTACAACTTACAACGGTTGCACAACCTCACCATGACCTGGCTGCAATTCAGGCACTGAGTAACTAATTCACATCTACAAAAATTACAGCATCTGGCAGCTACATGATCGTAATTTGTGATTTTTCCCAACCCTGGGAGCTCATTTGAGGAATTTGGATTTGTTTAACCACTGCACGATTCACTTAATGACTGCGGTAGAAATGGGGATAAAATTGAGTCTGATGATGTGATAGTTTGCTTAACAATAGCAATTGAAATTTCAGTACCAACTGCAGTTATAGGTAGAGGACTACCTGAATTTATGCAGAGGCATCCCTAGGAAATGTAGAAACATGGACATAAACAAGGGGCTACAGATGCAACCCCTATTTTGATATTTTTAAGCACTCCCCAAGAACCCTTGCTTATACAGCCAATCCTCTGCATACAATCACCATTGAGCTCCAAATTTCCGTTGTGAAGTGAGACGTTTTAAAGTGAGTTTTGCTCCATCTTTCTTACCACCGTTGTTAAGTGAATCACTGCAGATGATAAATTATTAACCTGGTTGTTAAGGGAACCTGGCTTCCTCATTGACTTAGATTGTCAAAAGTCGCAAAAGGGGATTGGACGACCTTGGGACGCAGCAACGGTCGTAAGTACGAACCGGTTGCCAAGCGTCTGAATTTTCATCCCATGATGCTACAGAAGTATGAAAAATGGGCGTCAGTTTTTTCCATGCTGTTGTAACTTGGAATGGTCACTAAATGAATGTTTGTAAGGCAACCACTGTATCTCCTTTGAAATCTCTCTCGAACGGATTTTTGCATTTTAAAAAAAAGCTAACATGTTTCCTTCTCCTCTCTTTGTAGTCTGTTTTGGCAGCTGTGGTCATTGCGAACCTGAAAGGGATGTTCATGCAAGTTTGCGATGTCCCTCGTTTGTGGAGGCAGAGCAAAGCAGATGCTGTGAGTCCCGTTTTCTTCAAAGAATGGAGCGTTATTGGCCATGCTTGAATTCCTCTCTTCTCTATTTAAGCAGCTGCCTTTCATTTCGCTTAATAATTAATCCTCCGCTGAGAATCTTGTGTCACTGGGGGGAAAAAAACCAAAAAACCCAAGAGCTTCTTGGTTATTCCAGTAAATTTCTGATTATTGATGGTCTCTGTGTCAGGCAAGAAAAACCAGGTCCACCTGAAGGTCAAATTAAACTGATTTATTGTTAAAGGCCTATGCGGAGGGAATCTTCTCAACTTGGTGGGGAGGGGTGCCGGTTTTGCCCTCCCTAGGCTCCAGAGGCTTTCCTCGAGCCTCCAGAAGGGCAAAAACAGCCATCCCAGCCTCTGGAGCACCTCCAGAGGCCAGAAACAGACCCGTTTCCGGCCTTCCGGAACTTCTGGGAGGCCGTTTTTCACCCTCCCCCAGGCTCCGGAGGCTTTTCTTGAGCCTCTGAGAGGGCGAAAACAGCCTCCCCCAGGCTCCGGAGGGGTGGGATTTGCAGGTTCGCCAAACTGTGCAGCATCTTAGCTAGAGGATCGCCTGAACCTGTGCAAACCCACAGCAGCCCACCCCGGGGTTAGATAAGGATCCACAGAATTCAAGGGGAACTGGACTTAGTTCGCTTGTGGCTACGTAAGGATTCTAGGCTGATTCCTATTTATTTAGTTATTTATTTATTTATTTATTTATTTTTTGTTGGTTTTTAAAACAAACATAAACAAACAAAACATAAAAACATCAGGCCATCTTCCATATATGTACATCCAGTGTGCCGGTTGGTTTACAAATTGTTTTGTGCTTCCATTTCGTAGTCTTCAATTACTTTATTAATCAATCATTTGACTATACTTTTATTCATTCATGCTTTAGAAAATAATCATATTTTACTTAATTTGTTTTGTGACAATTCATATTATCATCCCAAATCTATCCTAAAATCATTTTGTAGATATAATAAGAAAAGAATACATCTTTATATATTTAGTATTTTCTACAAGTCTACATATTTCATTACTATACTTTATTGTCTAACCATTGATAGAATAGATCCCAAACTTTATAAAATTGTTTATCATCCTGTTCCCTACTTTCAAATGTCAATCTGCTCATTTCAGCACATTCCAATATTTTCTTAATAATTTCCTCCTGTGATGGTATTTTCTCATTTTTCCAGTTTTTAGCAAATACAATCCTAGCCGCTGTTAATACATTTCTGATCAGGTATTTCAAATCTTATATATTTCAGGTAAAATTCCCAATAAAAATATCTCTGGTTTCAAGTCTATATGCTTTTTTGTCATTTTTAACAACCACATGTGGATTTTAGTCCAGTATTTTTTAGCATCCGCACAAGTCCACCACATATGGCAATACAAGCCAGGTGTCTGATGACATTTCCAACATTTTTCGGATTTATTCTTGAACATTCTTGCTATTCTTGTCAGGGGAAAATGCCACCTGTAAAACATCTTATACAAATTTTTTTTATATGCTGTTGACATTGTCATTTTATAATTTTGAGACCACAATTTTTGCCATTTCTCTAAATGGATCCCATATCCAAAATTCTTCCCCCAAGCAATCATAGTTTCTTTAACTTGTTCTTCTTCTAGTTTAATTTCTAATAAATATCCATACAATATTTTCTTCACCTTTTCATCAGTACCTGTCAAAATCTTATCTAAATCAGTCAGTTTATCATAGAAACCTTCTGTTTTAAAATCTTTATCATACCTTGAATGTATTTGCGCATATGAAAACCAATTCATCTTTATACCTTGTTCCTCTAGTTTTTGTATAGATTTAAGTTCACCCTTTTCATTCAATATTTCACCATATCTAACTGTTTGTTCCTTTTTGTATATTATAGGATAAGAAAATGCTTCAATAGTCGATAGCCAGACTGGAATTTTCAAATAACATTGTATTTTAATCTTCTCCCAGTTTAACCACAGAGACTCCCGTATATAATGTCTCCTAAAGTACCCCTGTGTTTTAGTTCCTTTATACCATAGAAAAGCATGCCACCCCCAACAACAGATCATGTCCTTCTAATGTTAACAATCTAGTATTTCTTAATGTTATCCATTCCTTAACCCACATCAAATTTGTAGCTTGGTAATACAACTCCCAATTAGGCAAACCAAATCCTCCTCTTATTCTAGCATCTTGCAAAAGTTTTAACTTTATTCTCGCTTTCTTTACCTTGCCATATAAATTTCAACACAATTTTATTTAAATCTTCAAAATAGTCTTTCCCAAGCCTAATTGGAATTGTTTGAAACAAATATAAAATTCTGGGTAATTCCTCTTTTGACTCTGCCTCCAGGTTCTGCTATTGTTTATCCTACATTCAAGCATGATTCTGTTATGTGACCAATATCTCTTTCTAACTAATTTCACTTTTCTGAAACAGCCTTCCTACATAGGTATGTTTCTACTGAGGAAGTTTCAATAACACTTATCATACTCCTAAGAGGATAGCTGCAGAAAAATGTATAAATCCTGTCTACAGAAGGTTAGCATGTTAAGAAAAAAATAGGGGTACAGTCCAGTGGTAGTATGATACTGGTTCGGACTGGTTCAGCTGTACCGCTAGCAAAAATAACTACCAGTTCGGCTGATTTGGTAGTAAAAAAAACTACCAGTATGGCCGAATTGGTTCCTCCGACGATCAGCTGACAGAATAAAAGACTTGACAAGCTCATGGATGGGTGAGAGTGTCGTTCCTAGTTTTTCATTTCTTCATCCTCTCAGCTGATTGGCACATTAGGGGCGCATACTCATGCATGTTTGGCACGCATGCCCAATCACCCACCAAACTGGTAGTGACCAAGGTAGGAACCCACTACTGGTACAGTCCTTTCTTCTAACAGATGCAAAGCTTGTGTGTGTCCTCTGACGTGAACTTTCTAATTTTATAACCTTGCCTCATTGAATCCATACTGGGCAGCCAATCTTCAATCGTTATGGGGCAGTGTTAACTTCTTCACATTCCAGAAAGTAGAATTAAATAAATATGAGGCTAAGACAGACATCAAATCAGGTAGATCATATATTGTAATGCCTATTGGGTAACTTAACATCTTCATCTATTTCTTTTCCAGATGATCTGGGTTTTCACATGTATAGCATCCATCATCCTTGGACTGGATTTAGGATTACTTGCCGGGTTGATATTCGCACTGCTAACGGTTGTACTGAGAGTTCAGTTGTGAGTATAATCTTAAGAAATATTTTTGCAACCAAGACAGGAAAATGAATGCAAATCCCTTCACAGACGGAGGTTTTTTTCCAAGTATGAAGTGCTATAAAAAGCTGCCTTTGCTTTTGCTGTTACAGATAGTCCTCAACTTACAAACAATTCATTTAGCAACCATTCAAAGTTACAGCATGTGCTGCCCCACTCACTCACACACACAGAGAAGTGTGTTTTGGAGAGTTTATTAATGTTCCCCAGCAATTCCTCCTAGCCTCAGAGCTGTTCCAAATAAATTCAGCCACAAACAGGCCAATATTAGTCCTCAAGGCAATGGCCGATAGTCCATAAAACAATGGAAAGTGGTTCCAACAAATAAATCCACCAAACAAACTTCAATCCACCAGGCCAAACTGAAATACACCCACAAGAGCTCACTCAGCAAGAGAAGTTCAGAGTCTCCAAGGCAAAAGTCAAGCAGGGAGCGCAAGAAACAAACACACGCTGCTAGAAACCAAACACATCATTCCCAGCAACGCCTCCCTCTGCCTGCCATGATAAATGGCATTCCAGTGCAGCCCATCAAGGCAGGCAGGGGCTTCTCCTGAGTAATCTGCAAATCTCCTTTGCTCTTGTCTTTTCTCTGCCCTGCAAGCTCTCGGATCCACCAGAGCAGGCAGTTCCTCCTCCTCCTCCTCTTCACTGATCTGCAAGCTGTCCCCAGCTGAAGACTCCTGTAAATCTCTTTCGGCCAACAGTTCAGAGTCATTCATTAACCCTTGTTCCTGACGTGTCAAGAATGAGCCCATCTTCCCTTGACCCAGCCTCCCAGGAAAAGTCAGAGGAGTTGTCCAAGGGAGACATCACACAGCGGCACTGGAAAAAAAAGTCATATAACCGGTCTTTGCGGTTATGATTGTTGCAGCATCCCCATGGTCACATGATCAAAATTTGGACACTTGGCAACTGGTGGCAGCATCCTAGGGTCATGCAATCGCTATTTGTGACCTTGCCGGAAGTCTTCTGGCAAGCAAAATCAATAGGAGAAGCCTGATTTGCTTAATGATGGCACGATTCACTTCACTGCAATAATTCACTTAACAAACAGGGCAAAAAAAAAGTTGCAAAACAGGCTGCAACCACCTTGCTTAGCAATGGAACTTCTTCTCCCAATTGTGGTCATAAGTCGAGGACCACTTGTATTTGACAAGTTAGGTTATCAGTTATGGCTCAGCGACCATTGCTTGCAACAAATTTTATTTCTTGCAGCCTTTCCTTGCCACAGATGTTGAATATTTCTCATAACTGTTGCTTGCAACAAATTCTGTTCGGTATATTACATTTGTTTTTTAAAATCTTTATCCTGAGCAATATTTTTATTTTGTTTTGCCAGTCCTTCCTGGGGTAAATTCGGTAACATTCCTGGCACGGATCTATATAAGAACATCAAAGAATACAAAAACGTAAGACTTGTCTAGCAAACTACTATTTCAAACACTTAGAGGTGGAAAAAGTGATGTTTAAGATTTATTTCAAATTGATTGAAATGCAGTCTGCATGACACAATGATTGATAGGTCTATTTTCCAGACATACAGTGGCCGATCGAGAATTAATAACCCTATGAAAAATATCAAGCCAAATCAATTCATTCATCCATTCACTGTTACTTCAATAGATTAACTGAACAAACTGAACTCCCGTTATATCAGTTTGAGGTTTTCTGACCAGAGTTTTTAAAAAGAGATCACAGCTGTGATGACCCGGGGCGTGGCACAAAAACAACAAAGTCACAAAAGTAGGTAAAGTCCCTTTAATTCCTCCAACTTGCCCCCCAATGTACAGTTATCATCGGCTGGAGAAAAAACTCTCCCAAGAACAGTCTTTAAAGGGAAGAAATTCAGTCCGAACCCAAAGTACATCTAAATTATAAATAAAAACCAACACAAACCACACTGCAGCAATTAATGAGACAGAGCAAGATAAAGAATTGCAGACTTCAGAAGACAATGAAACACACACAGTTGGGAGGACGCCAGAACTCAGATAAGACTTGACAAACAAAGATAATTCACGCTTTGCTTCCAGCAAGGTGCTGTGCGCAAACACCCTTTTTAAATACTGTTTTCCCAGCTGCAGCTAATGGAGGAAATCAGGGCCCTATTCCCCCCCGTAACTCTCGTTGCTCCCTTCTCCATTCCTCCCTGCATGCCCTAGGATGAAGAAGGGGTGGGCCTGGGTCTTCCTCTGAATGCCCAGCCAGGCTGTGCCCTTCCCCAGTTTCCTCCACAGCCACCAGAGCCATACTCCCACTCCCTGTCAGCTGCTCAAACTCCCCCTCAGAATCAGATTCCAACAAGGGTATGACAACAGCATTTTCCCTGTAGGAGAATCTATAAAAGATGTAGGACTACACTTTACAGCATTCTTCATTACAGGTAGTCCTTGACTTACAACAATTCATTAATGACTGTTCTAAGTTACAACGGTGGTGAAAAAGAAATGATTTATGGCCATTTTTCACATTTGCAACCTTCCCCGTGGTCACACGATCAAAATTCAAACACTTGGCAACTGATTTGCATTTATAACAGTTGTAATGTCCTGGGGTCATGTGATCCCCCTTTTTGTGACTCTCTCACAAGCAAAGTCAATAAGGGAAGCCAGATTCACTTAACAACCGTGTCACTAACAGAGACATAACGCAATACAGGGTATAGCGTACTCCTCATCATGAGTGGAGGTTATCAAATGCAAAAGCAGGTTTATTACCTCTGATTGCCAATGAGAGCACACTGTGGGCACTTTAAAAAGTTGTGTGAAATGGGCCCATTCTCTATGTGTTTAGCAAATAGACACTTGTTCTTCATAAGGGAAGTTGGCATATTGACCAGCTGTCACTCTAATAGGGGGAGATGTATATAGGCTAGTGGAAAAAAACCCTTATTTGTGTGGTATTCAGAATATTATATAAATAATTGGGAATTGACCAGGAGCAATTTATCTATATCAGAGATAAGTCGGTGGTGGCTAACCATTTTGGGCTCCTGTGCCAAAAATTGTGCGGGCGCTTCAACACTCAGGCTCACGTGCCAGCACCCAGAAGTCAATGCCCCCCATGCCCCCTACGCATGTACAATCCCCACCCGCCCACCCCCGCTGTCCCCTTACCTGCACTGTGCCTCACACCTGATTTTCAGCTGGTTTGAGGCCTTTTTTGGCCTCCAGAGGCTTGAGGAAGGCTCCTGCAAGCTTTGCAGGCCGAAAACTAGTCCCGTTTCATCACTTCCGGTATTTTCGGAAAAACAGGAAGTGATGAAACAGAGCTAGGTTTTGGCCTGCAGAAGCCTTCCTCAAGCCTCTGGGAGGCTGAAAAAGGCCTCAAACCCACCGAAAATAATCTGTGAGGTGCGTGCATGCGCAGTGAAGTAAGTTTGCCTGCAGCTTGTGTGCCGGCACAAATGGCTCTGCATGCCACCTGTGGCACGTATGCCATAAGTTCACCATCACAGGTCTAAGTCTTATATCCTCTGCTTAGGTAAATAGTAGTAACTGTACAACAGAGTTGGAAGGGACCTTGGAGGTCTTCTAGTCTAACCCCCTGCTCAAGCAGGAGACACTATACAATTCTAGACAAATGGCTGTCCTGTCCCTTCCTAAAAACCTCTAGTGATGGAGCACAACTTCTGGAGTCAAGCCACTTTACCAGGGTGTTTTTCCCCCGAGCTTTACTTTATAATGAAGTAAAAACTTATATTTTACAACAGGTTGCTGAACCCGAAGGAGTGAAGATTCTCAAGTTTTCAAGTCCCATGTTTTATGCTAATATCGATGGCCTAAGAAGCAGTGTCAAATCTACTGTAAGTAGTAATGTTTTCAAATGGGTGCTATTGAGGCTTATCAAAATATCAATGCAGTGTTCAGTGTGAAGTCTAGCAGGGATTAAGTTTGTTGAAATGACACCAATAGAAGAGGATATTTGTAGCTCAGGGTTGAACTGCAGAGTTCTTGAGGCTCACTGAGCTTGGTGGTTTCCTTGCAGATGTTTCATGCCCCAACTGGGTAATATCATCAGTGCTACAAGGGAGGGAGGTTTGCAGGAAGGAGGAGGACTGTGGGATCCTTGATGTTCTCTGCACTTGGTAGTTTTCTTGCAGACATTTCATAACCCAGCTAGGCAATATCATCAGTGCTACAAGGGAGGGAGGTTTGCAGAGAGTAGAAGGAAGAGGGGGAGGGGGAGACAGACGTGGATATGGCTGCTTGAGAATGCATGTTTTCTTTCTTAAATTCTGGGATGGATGAGAGTCAGCATATACATGTATAAAAAACAATTGTGGCCCATTATTTTTAATGAATTGTGGCTGTTTCATTTCCTTCCCTATGTAAACACAACTAAAACAAAAATTACCAAATTTGTTCTTTGAAGGTGGGATTTGATGCTGTCCGGGTGTACAACAAGAGGCTGAAGGCTTTGAGAAAAATACAGAAGCTAATCAAGAAAGGAAAATTAAAAGCAACAAAAGTAAAGTATCTTTGTTCTCCACTCAGTTGTTTTAAATGGGTTCTATTATGGGCAATTAATTCAAAATTATTTTTCTCTTACTGTGCATGCGACCTGTTTTTCTACAGTATTTTATTTTAATTACTTGGAGGCACAAAAATCTTCTTAGCAAGCAAATCTCAAGATTCTCATGAATTCCCCAAAGCCCATTATCCAGAGGTGGTCTTCAGCAGGTTCTGCCCAGTTCTGGAAAACTGGTAGCGGAAATTTTGGGTAGTTTGGAAAACCGGCAAATACCACCTCTGACTGGCCCTGCCCCTCTCTATTCTCTGCCTCCCGAGTCCCAGCTGATCGGCTGGGTCTTCTTTGGTTGCCCTGCACAGGAGAACGGAGCTGGAAAGCAGGTTAGTGGGAATGGGATTTTGCAGTATCCTTCCCCTGCCACGCCCACCAAGCCACGCCCAATAAGCACACCATGCCTACCAAACCATGCCCACAGAACCAGTAGTAAAAAAATGTGAATCCCACCACTGCCTTTTTCCACACTTCGTTTTCCTTTCTCTCACTTTCCCTGCTTGTGTACATCCATTTAATGTTTCATTTCATGTGCCTTATTAAAATATCACAAGTTCAAAACTGTATTTTTATACTGTATGCCACCCAAAGAGTCACTTTTGGGAATGAGATGGGTGGGATCTACGTTAGATAAAGAAATAAATAAAAACCACATTCAATAAAAAAAATAGAAAGGGAAAGGAAACAAAAGGCAGCAAAATAATCTACTATAGCAAAAATGAAGGAGTACACAGCCCTCAACATGCAACATGTTCAAAGTTACAGCGGCACTGAAAAAAAGTGACTTATGACCATTTTTCACAGTTATGACTGTTGCAGCATCCTAGTGGTCACATGATTGAAATTTGGACGCTTGGCAACTGACTCATATTTATAACAGTTGCAGTGTCCCTGGGGTCACGTGATCCCCTTTTGCGACCTTCTGACTAACAAAGTCACTGGGGGAGTCAGATTCACTTAACAACCATATTAGTAACTTAACAAATGAAGTGATTCACTTAACAACCGTATTTGTAACTTAACAAATGCAGTGATTCACTTAACAACCGTAGCACAAAAGGTCGTAAAATGGGGCAAAACCCGATAAGTGTCCTGCTTAGCAATGGAAATTTTGGGTTCCATTGTGGTATAAAAGTATTTGAGAGACATGGATTCCTAAATGAAAACACTGGAAGTGTCATGCCCCTGTTGGAGTCTGATTCTGAGGGAGAGGTCGAACAGCTGACAGGGAGTGGGAGTGTGGCTCCCGTGGCTGTGGAGGAAACTGGGGAAGGGCTCAAGCCAGATGGGCATTCAGAGGAAGACCCAGGCTCACCCCTTCTTCATCCTAGGGCATGCAGGGAGGAATGGATAAGGGAGCACCTTGGGTTACGGGGGAGAAAAAGGCCCTGATTCCCTTCATTAGCTGCAGCTGGGAAAATGGTATATAAAGGGTGTTTGCGCACAGCACCTTGCTGGAAGCAAAGCGTGCATTATCTTTGTTTGTCACGTCTTATCTGGGTTCTGGCATCCTCCCAACTGTGTGTGTTTTGTCATCTTTTGAAGTCTACAATTTCTTATCCTGCCCTGTCTCATTAATTGCTGCAGCGTGGTTTGTGTTGGTTTTTATTTATAATTTAGATGTACTTTGGGTTCAGACTGAATTTCTTCCCTTTAAAGACTGTTCTTGGGAGAGTTTTTTCTCCAGCCGATGATAACTGTACATTGGGGGGCAAGTTGGAGGAATTAAAGGGACTTTACCTACTTTTGTGACTTTGTTGTTTTTGTGCCATGCCCTGGGTCATCACAGTAAACTCCCTAAAATAAATAAATAAATAAATAAATAAATAAATAAATAAATAAATAAACAAATATTTTCTTAAGTTTTTGCGGGTACTTACATGTATGGAATTCAGCTTTGTTCAGGTATTTTCCCATGTCATTATAGTTGTGCTTTTAAAGTTGTAGCAGCGTTTGGCAGAATCTCATCTACCATCATCAGGCTTCTGTATAGACGAACAAAATACAGAAGCCTGATGATGGCAGATGAGATTCTGCCGAAACGTTGCTACAACTTTAAAAGCACAACTATAATGATGTGGGAAAATACCCAAACAAAGCTGAACACCATATATATATATGAAACTTGCATGGCTAAATCAAGCATCCTTGAGAAAATTTTGAGCAGTTAAATCATGAAAGCAAAGAGATTCAGAGCTCGGAAAGAATCTGAAGAGAAAAATGCATCCAAGTTAGAACATCTAGATCAGGGAATAAAGTTGACTACAGAGAAGAAAATTCGAGATAAGAAAATAATGAGTGGAAAATTTACTTCGGATCAAAGCAAAACTGGGGATGTGACTTGAAAGCTAGTGTGGGTGATAATGTCGCTAGAAGCCACAATTGTGGGCAGAACATTTGTTTAAAAAATTTTCACCTGGAAGAAGGAGAATGATTAGATGACCTTGTTCAACAATTAAATCTGGGTGCAGAGGAATTAGTACAACTCTGAGGTTTGCAAGAAGAATAGAATAGAACAGAAGAGAACAGAACAGAACAGAACAGAACAGAACAAAATAGAATAAGGAATGGAATAGAAGAGTATAGAAATAGAAATAGAAATAGAATAGAAATAGAATAGAAGAGTATAGAAATAGAAATAGAAATAGAAATAGAATAGAAATAGAATAGAAATAGAATAGAATAGAATAGAATAGAATAGAATAGCAGAGTTGGAAGGGACCTTGGAGGTCTTCTAATCCAACCCACTGCCTAGGCAGGAAAGCCTATACCAGACAAATGGTTATCCAACATAAAGAAGAATAAACCTATTTCCTTGCGCAGATGGCTTAATGGAATTAATGACAATCATTGATTTCCTGATAATGCCATGTTTGCTTTAAATTATGCATACTGTCTTAAATTTCCATGGGTGCAGAACTTGATTTTCTAAAACAAAACTATTTCCTGTTTTTATTTAAAGGGGCAGAATCTGTTTATGTGCCTGGTGTAAGGCCAGAGCAGGGATGTCAAACTCATGGCCCGTGGCCGTATGTATCACGCACCCCCATTTTAGCGAGGGGGGGGGAGTCACTATATGTCACATGATGACAACGTGATGACATGAGTTTAACACCCCTGGGCCAGAGGCAAAAATAAGAGTCCGGGATATGTCCCATGTAGTTTATTTATGCAAGCATTTGTATGATCCTAAACACACAACATTTACTTATTTATTGGTATCCTGGTTTTATTATTTTTACAAATAACTCAAGATGGCAAATATATCCAACACATTTTCCTCCTCCTATTTTCCTCGCAACAACAATCCTGTGTGTTGAGTTGAGCTGAGCTGAGTTGAGTTGAGAGTGACTGCTCTAAGGTCACTTGGCTGGCTTTCATGCTTAAGAGGGCACTAGAACTCTCAGTGTCCTGGTGATTGGCCCAAAGTCGCACAGCTGGATTTAATGGCTAAAAGGGGACTAGAATTCACAATCTCTTGGTGATTGGCCCAACATCACCCAGCTGGCTTTTGTGAATAAGGCAAACTAGAACTCACCATCTGCCTATTTTCTAGCCTGGTGCCTTATCCTCTAGAGCCCTGGTGGCACACAGGTGGCATGCAGAGCCATTTGTACAGGCACGCGAGCCCCATTTTTCGGCCTCCAAAGGCTGCAGAGGCTTCCCTCGAGCCTCTGGGAGGCCGAAAAAGGCCCCAAAGTCAGCTGGGAGGCACGTGCATGCGCAGTGCAGGTAAGGGGGTGGGGGGGAGGATTGTGCGTGTATGCGCAGGGGACATGGGGAGCCCTGCGCATTGCATTCTGGGTGCTGGCATGCAAGCGCATGTGTGCTAGCAGGTGCACAATTTTCGGCACAGGAGCCCAAAAAGGTTAGTCAGCACTGCTCTAGAGCAAACTGATTTGGTTTTGAAACAATTGGACATTGATTCTGTTCCCAGGAAAGTTTCTGTACAGTATACATTATTTTGACTTATGTAAAGAAAATATGAAGTTATTAACTTTGCCATGAGTTGATTAGAAATATTTTGTTGTGGAGAAAAAAAAATCTGTATTTTTGTAACCTTTGTAATTAAGAAAGGCATTGAACATGCTATCTATCTCTTCTGATTAGAATGGTATTATCAGTGATTCTGGTACTGTGAACGCGGGCTTTGAATCTGATGACGATCCAGAGGATCCCATTGATCCAGACATCCCAACCAAAGAAATGGAGATCCAGGTGGACTGGAACTCAGAACTTCCTGTTAAAGTGAATGTCCCTCAAGTGCCACTCCACAGCCTAATTTTTGACTTTGGAGCTGTCTCGTTCATGGATGTAGTAGCTGTCAGAGTAATGAAAACGGTAAGAATATTTTCTCATGTTTCTCATCGGTGTATGATTAAAATTGGATCATTTAAAGCTACAGGGATAACTAATCATTCTTGTATGGTTTCTACAAGCTTCCAGATGTCTAGAACAATAGAACAGAATAACAGAGTTGGAAGGGACCTTGGACCTACTCCAGCCTCCTGATGTAATTAGATAGTGACCACACTGGAGGAATTATGGTTAAGTTCCCCTACCAGGATAATCTGAACTGATGCCGTTTCCTTTAGTCTGTTTTGACTCCCAAATGCTTTTATTTGTTAGGAGTCCTGTTTTGTTCCTAATTGTCAGTTACGACCTGGAATACGGTGTTAAGATTTGAATGATGTGTTTGTTTGCCACATTCCCAATTTAGAGATTCTAAAGAAACTTTGGCTTACATTCTTATTAATTACATTCAATATTATCAATTTATCCATGTGGGGTCCTTGGTGCTCTCTGAGCTTGGCGGTTTTCTTGCAGACGTTTCACTACCAAACTAAGTAACATCATCAGTGCTACGGATGTTAACCATTCAGCACTGATGATGTTACCTAGTTTGGTAACGAAATGCCTGCAAGAAAACCACCAAGCTCAGAAAGTGCCAAGAATGCATAAGGGCACAATCATGCCTACCGTCCCTGTCCTACTATCCCCAAATATTAGTTCCTATTTCTTGTATTTAAACTTATGTTTATTCTTGTTTCTGTTATATTGTAAGCTTTTGACAGAAAAATAAATAAATAAATAAAATCCCACAGTTCAACTCTGAGCTACAAATTTTCTCTCCTGTCGTTATCATTTATCCATGCATAAAAGTTTACTTCAATTCCAATCACACCTTTACATTTGTACTTTTATCACTGCCATCTTTATACGGCATTGTGTGCTAGATTTACAAATTTATATCAGAACTGAATCAGAAACATTAATTCTGAAAACACTCTCTAGTGTTCCCCATGTGTCCTTCAAGCTGCATTTAAGATAACGTCCATATTTTTTTTTCAGATTGTCAAAGAGTTCAGAAGAATTGATGTGTCGGTATACATTGCATCACACCTAGGTAAATAAAAATCTGCACATTATTACAGCTTTTATTTGTTACAGGGAACAGCATACAGAGAAAGATGTGGAGGAAATATTTTGTCTGGAAGAAATAGTTCTGAAAGTAATGTAATAATGACCCCCCACCACAATCCCTAATTACATTCTCAGCCCTTCAATTTTTAAATCCAGCAAGTTAACAACGTTGCAAAATTCACCATAAACCTCCCTCTTCAAATCATGTAAACCTCATATATACAGGTAGTCCTTGACTTACAACCACAATCAAGACCAAAACTTCTGTTGCTAAATGAGACTTCTGTTAAGTGAGTTTTGCCCCATTTTACGACCTTGTTTGCCACAGTTAAGTTGTTAAGTTAATCACTGTAGTTGTTTAATTAGTAACGTGGTTGTTAAGTGAATCTGGTTTCCCTCATTGACTTTGCTTCTCAGAAGGTCACAAAAGGGGACACTGCAGCTGTCATAAATATGAGTCAATTGTCGAGCTTCTAAATTTTGATCACATGACTGTGGGGATGCTGCAACGGTCGTAAATGTGAAAAATGGTCATAAGTCACTTTTTGCAGTGTCATTGTAACTTTGAAGGGTCACTAAATGAACTGTTGTAAATCGAGAACTAGATGTATTCTACCTGTACATTAATTAAGCCCCCATTTTCCTAGGTGAACACCAGTGCACTGTAATCCATATTTGTTCTTATACATCATAAATTTACACAGTATATTGTGTCATGGTATTTTGAAATAAGCTTATTATGGCATAGATGGAGATAAACTTTCTAAAGAGTTTTTTGAAGTTGCTTTTTTTTTAAAAAAGAGTCCTTTTCATGACCTTACTATTTACAGCTTTAATAAGTTAAGACAGAATCTTTAGAAGTTTATTTTACTTACATATTTTGTTAGTGGAAGAAAAAACTGTTTTATGACAATAATTACAAATAGATAGATAGATAGATAGAAAGATAGATAGATAGATAGATAGATAGATAGATAGATAGATAGATAGATAATGGATGGATGATAGAGAGACAAACAGAGACACAGATAGGTGGATGGATAGATGGATGTATGGATGAATGGGTAGATGGTTGGATGGGTAAATAGGTTGGATAGAGAGGGATAGAGAGATAGATGATAGATAGATACATACATAGATAGATAGATAGATAGATAGGTACATAGATAGATACATAGATAGAAGATGGATGGATGGATAGATAGATAAATAGATAGATAGGTAGATGGATGGGTAGATGGATGGATTGGTAGATAGGTTGGATGAAGAGATGGAGAGATAGAGAGAAATAGGCAAGCAGTCACAGATAGATGGTAGAAATAGATGGATAGATGACAGAGATAAATACATGGATAGATGATAGAAAGGTAGATAGATGTTAGATAGATAGATAGATAGATAGATAGATAGATAGATAGATAGATAGATAGAGTTTTAACAGGTCTGAATATTTAAACTGATTGTTGTCTGTATGGTGTTTGTTATATTTTATTATATATTTTCCCTGCAGATCACATTATTAAAACATTGGAACACTGTGCCTTTTTTGATGACGATATTCAGAAAGAATTATTTTTCCTGACTGTTCACGATGCTGTATTATACATACAGAGTCAAGTCATGTATAGAGAGGCCCAAGACCCTATAGCTGAAAAGGTACATATTTTATATTTATTTATGTACCAATCAGTACAGCATTTTATTTACACACATGCAAACATATTTTCACATAAGACCCGGTTATTTTCATTCTAGCTTGCAATTTTCGATAGAAAAGGAAATACTGGGTTATGTCTCTGTGCGGGAAACCGCGTGGATATTTAAATACAATTTAAATAATTTTCAAAAAATAACATTGTGCAGATTCAAGGACCATGACTGTTATAAAGGTTTTGATTTATTTTCTTTTTGTTATGAAAATTATAATTTTCAGGGAATTATACTTAATTGTTTAACAACAGTACTGTGATCCACTCAATCAATTAATTTGTTATTTGTCATAATAATTCTATGTTCTTGTGGCCCAGATATCCTTAATGCAGGAATCCAAAGAGCCAATAGAATTCCCAGAATTGAACCAGAATGAACAGCTGGATGTTCAAGAAGAGGTATGATTTAATTTCAAATCTGCATTGTTATGATTTTGAAGCATAAAATAGTATATGGTAGTTCTCGACTTATGACCACAGTATAGCCTCCCATTACAGTTGTAAGTTGAGACAGTCCCCATCATTGTTTACAGTGGTTGTTAAGCGAACCCAGAGTTGCTAAGCAAACTAATTGTTCACTATGGGCTAGTTTTGCGGCAAACAGGAACTAAATGCTATTTTGGGGGAAACATGTAAACTGTGGTCATGGGATCCTGCAAAGAGCTGTAAATGTGAGCTGGTTGCTAAGCATCATGGGACCACAGGAGCGGGGTCCCAGTCATCAGAACTTCAGAACCTAGTTAGAGCAAAACCTCCCTCCCTTGTAGCACTGATGATATTACCTAGTTGGGTAATGAAACATCTGCAAGAAAGCCACCAAGCTCAGAGAGAACCAAGGACCCCTCATGTCAACCCTGAGCTACCAATATTCTCCTTTATTGCATCTATCTATCTATCTATCTATCTATCTATCTATCTATCTATCTATCTATCTATCTATCATCTTATCTACTGTATATATAATCTATCCATTACCTATCTATCTGTACTATCTACTATCTTATCTACTACTGATGTTGTTACCTAGTTGGGTAATGAAATTTCTGCAAGAAAGTCACCAAGCTCAAAGAGCACCAAGAATCCCACAGTCCTCCTCCTCCTCCTCTTCCTCCTCCTCCTCCCTCTTAGCACTGATGATTTTACTTAGTTGGGTAATGAAACATCTGCAAGAAAACAACCAAGCTCAGAAAGCACCAAGGACCTCCATAGTCCTCCTCCATCTCCACCCTCCTCTTCCTCCTCCTCCTCCCCTCCTCCTCCTCCACTCTGCAAACCACCCTCCTTCCTAGCACTGATGAGGTTACCTATCTGGGTAATGAAACTTCTGCAAGAATACAACCAAGCTCAGAAACCACCAAGGACAATTTTAACGTAAGGTTCTGTCATGGTAACTGGGTTCACTGAACACCACATTTGCAGCAACTTCCAATAATCCATTTTTGAGAGTTCTTTGGGGAAAAAGTAAACCCAATTTAACCTGGTATACATGAAATAGCTACCCTGGTAATCAATATCTATATACCCTTCACAGTTTTCACTTCAGATTTAGAATTTCAATCCTATTTCCCTTTCTTTTCTTTTCAAAAACTAGGCTATGCGCAGACTTGCTTCATAAAGGACAGCTTCAGGCTTGGGAAGACCATGGACAGCGTACATCAATATCTTCAAGCAATTTATCACAGGACATTATCTGTTGCACTAGAAGAAAACTATTTATGTTATTCAAGAGACTTCACTCTTTCCCTGCATCCTATAATTTATTTAAATTATTGGTCAACCTGTTTTGCACCAGGGGTGCTCATGCATAATGTATTTATGCGTTATTGTGATTTTTGATGTACGGAAGCAATTGTAGGAAGGAAATTGGGCTTCTCAGGCAGGAGTTGCTGACCTCAGGGGTGCCAAACTTGCTACCTGTTCATCTGGTACTATATTTGTGGCAGGCAAATAATGCAATAATCTCAAAGCACAAAACTGGCCTCAGAAGTTAGAAGTGATTTTTTTTTCTGCAAGGTTTAAAATCAAGGAAGACCAATGCTGGTTTGAAAAGTATTCTCTTGAGAAGAATCCAAAGAAAAACACTCTTCCAACATATTTTACACTGAAACAATATAAAAAGTTCTTTCCCCATGTCATAGTACATCTTCACCCTTTACCTTCTTGAATGTTTCTCAACTTCAGCAACTTTGAAGATTTCTTAACTTTAGCCCCAGAATTCCTCCTGCTGGCTAGGGAATTCTGGGAGTTGAAGTACCACACATCTTAAAGTTGCCAATGTCACTTACTGTATTAAGGAGCAGAACTATGCAATATTATGGACTCAATATTTTAAAATTATAAATTGGGTTTCATTGTTTTGCCCAGTTCCATTTTTGACACTTTTTGCAAGAATGTACTGTCTGTCCGTCTATGATTTCACTCTTGAAACATCCTCTTTTAGTTGTTAATTAATGCATATTCATGAGCATCTCAAATACATGGTCATGCTATTCTGGAAATTACAGATTATGTGTTCTGGAACAAAGCATTATTTCATTCCTCGCAATAAAATAATGTTTCCCCAAACTTGGCAACTTGGAGATGTGTGGACTTCAACTCCCAGAATTCCCCAGGTGAGGAATTCTGGGAGTTGAAGTCCATACATCTGGGTGAGGAATTCTAGGAGTTGAACAATACATCTTTTAGACCTGGTGAATTAAGGTCTAAAGTTGTATTTCCATTCCACAGAATTATTGAAAAACAAAATATTATACTAGTTCTCAATGTAGATGTGCCAGTTAAAAACTAAACAACTGGACAGAGGTATCTGCATGGGAATGAAAAATTAGTTCTCTATGACCTCTTCATCAAAGCTCTGCTCCTTTGATATGCAAATCATGGAAGTGCCACTCATAAGGGAGCAAGGCTTCATATGGTTATGATCATGTCAATTTTTTTTAATCCCTTTCCTTCAGGTGCCTCTGGAATTGGATATTGATTTGGGAATATTAATTTAATGTGTTTATATACTCAGGAGAAATATTTGAGAATAAACAGATTTTCTGGGGCTGGGAATCTTTCTGTACTTATCCCTTTCATAAAAGATTTATAAATAAACATTTGCAAAATTGTATGTCTGAAAAAGTCACTTTTTCCACTTATAAGTTTCGTCTAGAAGAGTTTTTTTAAAAAATAGAAGTACATCTGAATATTATAAATTTTTATAATTCTGAGATCTGATTGTTCAGTAAGAGAGACAGGATGGTTTTTAGAGACAACTGTGTGATTGAAGCTCTGCTTAAGGGCCGCGAAATATAAGAAAAAAGTGAGATCCTTGTTGCTCTTTGATTGTTTGCTTCAACTAGAACACTGATGATGTTATCTAGTTGGGTAATGAAACGTCTGCAAGAAAATCACCAAGCTCAGAAAACATCAAGGACCCCACAATTCAGCCCTGAGTTACAGATATTCTCTTTTATTTGATATAAGGAAAGAGTCTGATTTCAAACAGGCTAAGTTCCCCAAGAAGGTGCACTTAGAACTAAGGAATTAAATTAATAATTTACACAAAAACTTACTTAATTTCAGATAGCTTGAGCAAAAGAACAGAAAGATCAGGCATTCCTGGATTTGTGTTTCAAGAATGCATTCAATTTTTGTTTGTCACAATTATTTAGTTTTTAATCAACAGTATAGCATAATAGATATTGGGAGGTTTAAAATGTTGAAATTTGAAATAAAAATGATCATATATTAGCAAATGAGATTTTATATACTTGTATATTCCAAAAAACACATACACATATAATTCTCAGCTTTTTATCAATGTTTGCTCTCACTGTATAGGGAAATGTATTCTGTATTATTGAGCAAAAATACTTATTTTTACTTTCTGCAATAAGATATGGCCAATTTAAAGGGATCCCAAACCATTTTAATTTCTTTCTACATGAAAACCAGTCTCTTAAGTCAAAACAAATGGATGGACAGGTGGAGAGAGAGAGAGAGAGAGAGAGATGGGTGGATAGATGGATAGATGGATAGATAGAGATGGATGGATGGATCTTTCAAAATTCTCTGCAATGGTCATACTGGCTGGAGAATTCTGAGAGTTGTTCTAATTGCTCCAATATTTTGTTATTGGATGATTTCTGCTGCCTAGTGTGTAATTGTGGTGTTGTGTTAAGTGTACTTTTCACTCCATTTTAAATTTGTTTAGTTTCTCTGCTCTGTTCTCACCAACGCCACAAGGCTGAGATGCTTGCCCGTTACCAAGGCAACTAGAACATGCCCAAATGAGGGTTGCGGGGTACCAGTGGTGGGAAAGGAACTACAATTCCCAAGATGCAATTTGACATGAAGCGGTGCCATTTTTAGAAAGGAGCCTAGATATTATAAATGTTTGACCATCAGATCTTTGCCATAAGATCATTTTCTGTACAGTTGACGTCCAAGATTTACCAGATTTGGACTGTAAAATCCAAATAACCACTAGAGGACAGCAAAGAGCTGCCAACCCTCTGAATCTTTCTGCGATTCAGTGATTTTGCCTAGCTCAACCCTTTTATAACCTTGACAGGGAAGTAGAAAAGCATCCAGGAATAAAGCAAGGCAAACTATTCTTCCGCCAAGTCCTTCTCCCAAAATTGAGGGAGATTTTTATTGCAGTAAATAAAGTCTCAATGGAAGACTTATTCTCATGGAGCCAGAAAATGTAGACTGACCCACAAATGAGATGACTGAAGTTTAGGGACTGAAAACTTTGTTTTCCTAACTCCCATATTTGTTTAAATAGCTTTATGTTTAGAATGGGAATAGGAACGGAAAAGAATTAGAATAGAATAGGATAGGATAGGATCTTGGTTGCACTCTTTCCAGAGTCTCAACATCTTTTTTACATCATGGTGACCAAGACTGAATGCAGTATTCCAAGTGTGGCCTTACCAAGGCATTATATCAGGGGTGCCCAAACTTAAAACTTTAAGATTTCAACTCCCAGAGTTGAAGAGGGCAGCAAGGAGCTCACAGTTCAACCTAGAACTATAAATATTCTCTTTTATACGGTTGTAAATCACTGCACCACTCACCACCCCTGTCAAACTAAGCCAATGACAGTCTGAATCAGTTCCTTGTTGCTTTAGATTGTTTTGGGTTTGAGTCATGCTTCAACTTCCAGAATTCCTATTGCATTGCACTGACTCCATTGTAGCACATGACTGCATTGCATAGCACAGCTGGCTGGGGATTTCTGGGAGTTGAAGTCTACCCGGCTTCAAGTGGCCAAGCTTCAAATAACTTCAACTCCCAGAATTCCATATTGGATATTTGAATACCAAATACTATTTAAACACATTTCAACTCCCAGAATTCCCCATTGCACCACATGGACTCGGTTGCATGGCAGCGGCCAGTAATGTGGGCTGGGGAATTCTGAGAGTTGAAGTCCACAAGTCTTCAAGTTGCCAAGCTTTAGAGACCTCTGCATTATATCGTGTGTTACATTTATGTTACAAAGTTCTCTTTGGGGAATCAGAGGACAAATAAGATCCACTTCTAGGGAGCGAATCAGAATAGAAAGCTTTAGGGAGGAGACGTGCACGTCTACACCTTTCCAATCTCTATGTTCAAAAAGGCTACGCGCGACAGAGCGGGCGGCGCCCTTTTATGACGTCACGGCGCAGCTGGGTTCTTCTGGTGCCAGCATGGAAGGACTGAAAAGTGTTCCCGAGACGGGGACGGCGGCTCTTTCCGAGCCGGGTTCTGCGGAGCTTCTGGGAGACGGTGAGCAAGAAAGGCCGGGAACCAAGGGAAGGGTTGGGCCTGGTTGTTAGCCGGGTTTTAATTACTTTAACACTCCCTCCCCCCAAAGACCCCTTGCGTTCACCGGCATTAACTACCTGCCTTGGGGGGCTGCAAAACTTTCTGGACGTCGCTAGGTGACAGCAGAGTGTCAATCGTGGCTTGCAATCCTTCTAATGTAGGGTTGTCCAAAGTTGGCCACTTGAAGTCCGAGGGGACTTCAACTCCCAGAATTCCCCAGCCAGCATTGCTGGCCGCTACCATGCAATGCAGTTGTGCGTTGCAATGCAGTGCAGTGAGGAATTCTGGGAGTTGAAGTCATTTGAAGCTTGGCTATTTGAAGATGGGTGGACTTCAACTCCCAGAATTCCCCATTGCATTGCACTGACTCCACTGTAGCGCATGACTCCATTGCATAGCACAGCCAATAGTTCTGACTGGGGAATTCTGGGAGTTGAAGTCCACCCGTCTTCAAGTGGCCAAACTTCAAATGACTTAGACTCCCAGAATTCCATATTGAATATTTGAATACCAAATAATATTCAAACACATTTCAATTCCCAGAATTCCCCCATTGCACTGCATGGACACCATTGTAACACATGACTGCGTTGCATAGTAGCGGCCAGCTTGAAGACAGGTGGACTTCAACTCCCAGAATTTCCCAGGGGCAACTGGACTTTTTTTTTTTTTTTGAAGACGTTTAACTTCTCATCCAAGAAGCTTCTTCAGCTCTGACTGAATGATGGGGAAATCGAAGGATTTATATTCCCCACTATCCCGTCAGAGTGGATGAAGCTTCTTAGATGAGAAGGGAAATGTCTTCAAAAGAAAAAACAAGAAAGTCTAGTTGCCTCCTTAAAAATAGCACTTTTGGGACAACCACAACCTGGATGATATGACTGAGAATCTCTACAGAGTCTACGTTTATTTATTTTGCATGAAGCAAACTCAAAAAAGTCCATTCTCTCCGAGCAGGCAAAAGGAAGCCAACTTTTCTTGATTGTTTTGTGTTTCTCGTGTCCCTTTCAGAATGTTATGTGGATTTTTTGCCGGAAGACTTTGACGTGAAGGCATATACCTCTCAATCCATCCACCAGGCTGTTATTGCTGAACAATTAGCAAAGCTTGCTCAAGGGATCAGCCAGTTGGATAAAGAGCTTCACTTGCAAGTAAGTACCATTTGTATCACCAGTTAAAGGTAGGTGTGAAATATAAAGCACGACAAGAGCATTGCTTTCGATCTAACTTATGGATGGGCATCGCAATTTGTTGATGGTTGCACACGAATGGAAGTTGGGGAACCAGTGTTCCCCTAAACAGGAAAATGGCTGTTTGGGGACTTGAAAAATGAGATGTGAAGCTTTGGGCTAGTCTTGCATCTGGTATTCATAAACCATGTTTTAGTATTGGGTTAGTAGCAGTTCACTGTGAAGGAAATATTAAGATCAATAGAGAGTTGTCAGGAAGTCATACATTTAGCATTTCAGATGCAAAACTTAGACAGAATTGTAAGAACTAGGACACAGGTTCTTCAAACATTGCATTTTGTCCACTGAGACATCAGATTTTATCCTGTCTGTCTGTCCATCTATCCAGCAATGTATGTATGTATGTATGTATGTATGTATGTATGTATCAATGCATCCATCCATTCATCCACCTATCCATCCATTCATTTGTCCATTTATCTGTCTGTCCATCCAGCCAGCTATTTATCATCATCTGTATTTATCTATCTATCTATCTATCTATCTATCTATCTATCTATCTATCTATCTATCACCTATATCATTTATCTGACTTTCTGTCTGTACCCATCTGTTTGTCCATCCAGCTATCCATCAATCATCTATCTACCTACTCTATCTATCTATCTATCTATCTATCTATCTATCTATCTATCTATCTATCTATCTATCTATCTCCTATATCATTTATCTGACTTTCTGTCTGTATCCATCTGTTTGTCCATCCAGCTATCCATCAATCATCTATCTATCTATCTATCTATCTATCTATCTATCTATCTATCTATCTATCCATCCATTCATCCATCCACCTACCTACCTACCTACCTACCTACACTACCTACACTATCTACACTATCTACCTACTCTATCTCCACACATTCACCCACCCACCTATCTTCTACCTACCTTCCTATTTATGTAGTTTACATAGCTGCCTCTCTTGCAAACATGAGTCTTGGCAATCTACAGTATGACAATTAAAAATAGGTCTAAAGTAATAATTAAAAATAACCCAGCATCAAGGTAAATGAAAGAGAATGGACCAATATCCTGTACCTAATACCACCACCATCCAAGGCTCACTATTTCCATGGGATCTCCAAGCCTGCTGGGTAATCCATTGGTTTGAGAGAGGCCAATAGGATCTTTTTAAAATACTTCTAAAATACAAATTACTTTTTTTTAAGCCTCTGATTGATATTTTCACTTTTTAGGTAGTTGCAAGGCATGAGGACTTGCTGGCACAAGCAACTGGCATAGAATCTTTGGAAGGTAAGCAACTTTCATTTGTTATAAAATTTACTGAGCCCCTATAAATGGGCTTAAATGTAGGCCTTCTAATAAGGGTGCCTCAGACTTACATTCTAAATCATTCTTTCTCAACCTTATGAACTTTAAACTGTATGGACTTCAACTCCCAGAATTCCTCAGCCGGCCGTTGTAACTTTCTTTGAACTGTCACTAAATGAATTGTAAGTCTGTTCTCTGTTTTTTGGCCCCTTTCCAACAACCTGTTCAACCTGTTGTACTTATTTATATTGCCAGCAGGTGGCACCGTTCCTAACCGATTGCCTGCACATAACTTTTCTGCTGGCCTGGAAATATTTTATTGTACTATATAAGGAAAACAATAGAGAATCAATAATATGCACTTGCTGTTGAAAATGTACACTGAGAGCCTATGAACCAGAGACAAATTCCTTGCGTGTCCAATCACACTTGGCCAATAAAGAATTCTATTCTATTCTATCCCATCCCATCCTTTCCCTTTCCCTTCCCTTCTATTCCTTTTTATCCCATCCTATCCCTTCCCTTCCTTTCCATTCCATTCTATTCCTTTTTATTCTATTCCTTTCTATCCTATCCCATCCTTTCCCTTCCCTTCCCTTCTATTCCTTTTCATCCCTTCCCTTTCTTTCCATTCCATTCCATACTATTCCTTTCTATTCTATTCCTTTTTATCCCATCGCATCACATCCCTTCCCTTTCTTTCCATTCCATTCTATTCTTTTCTATCCCATCCCATCCCTCTTCCCTTCCCTTCCCTTTATTTCCATTCCATTCTATTCCTTTCTATTCTATTCCTTTTTATCCCATCGCATCACATCCCTTCCTTTCTTTCCATCTATTCTTTTCTATTCCTTTCTATCTTATCCCATCACTTCCCTTCCCTTCTATTCCTTTTCATCCCTTCCCTTTATTTCCATTCCATTCTATTCCTTTCTATTCTATTCCTTTCTATCCTATCCTATCCTATGCTATCCTATCCTTTCCCTTCCCTTCCCTTCCCTTCCTTTCCATCCCATCCCTTCCCTTTCCATTCCATTCCATTCCATTCCATTCCATTCCATTCCATTCTATTCTATTCTATTCTATTCTATTCTATTCTATTCCTTTCTATCCCATCCTTTCCCTTCCCTTCCCTTCTATTCCTTTTCGTCCCATCCCTTCCTTTTTTCCCATTCCATTCCATACTATTCCTTTCTATTCTATTCCTTTTTATCCCATTGCATCCCTTCCCTTCCTTTCTTTCCATTCTATTCTTTTCTATTCCTTTCTATCTTATCCCATCACTTCCCTTCCTTTCTATTCTATTCCTTTCTATCCCATCCCATCCCTTTTCCCTTCCCTTTCTTTCCATTCTATTCCTTTCTATTCTATTCCTTTCTATCCTATACTATCCCTTCCCTTCCTTTTCATCCCATCCCTTCCCTTTCTTTCCGTTCTATTCTTTTCTATTCTATTCCTTTCTATCCCATTCTTTCCCTTCCCTTCCCTTCCTTTTCATCCCATCCCTTCCCTTCCCTTTCTTTCCATTCTATTCTTTTCCATTCTATTCCTTTCTATCCCATCTTTTTCCCTTCCCTTCCTTTTCATCCCATCCCATCCCTTCCCTTCCCTTTCTTTCCATTCTATTCTATTCCTTTCTATCTTATCCCATCCCATCACTTCCCTTCCTTTCTATTCTATTCCTTTCTATCCCATCCCACCCCTCTTCCCTTCCCAGTCCCATCTCAATCCCATCCCACAGCTATTTCCACCTCCGAATTGAGCCTGTTGTTACACCGAAAGTGTTGGACAGCCTGGAAGACACATTAATTAGATGGCAAACCTAATACATACACTTTCCACTCTGTTCAATAATGCATGGTATTGAGTCTGAATCCTGTCTCCTTTATGTGTAAGTGAGTAAGCATTGACAAATGTGGGGGTTGACACATACTTACTGCCTCATGTCCGTATGCTGAGCCTTCTTGGGTCCATATATAGAATTGGACTCCTACAGAAAAATGACTTTGTACTTAGGATGGCATATCTGTAGCCTGAAAGATACATCTGAAAAATGTGTGAAAATATAATTATTGTAGCCTCATTGGGAGGGAAACACCGAAAGGGCCTGTCTTTTGATAACTGAATGCCATGAAAATGTTAGTGTTTTGCTTTTTGTCTTGAATAGTTTTTCTTTTCCCATTTGGAAATTCTGATATTCAGCTGCCAGGGGCTGAGACACTGGTTAAAAATAAAAATAGGAATCCATTTAGAAGGCATTTACGCTGCTCAGCTGTACATTTTGTCAATTTTTTGCAATGATTTTATTTCCGGAATGTATTAATTTTCATCATTGAGTCTTAATCAGTTTGCTATTATTATATTTGGTTGCATCTCTTCCCATTAGGGTGGTTTTTTTTTTTTTTTTTTTGCAAACCAGGAATAATTATGGGTGCTCTGACTCTTAAATATGAACGAAGTGGGTTGTAGCATGTAGAAAGATTAATTACCTATTTTCATCTTCACCTATTGGATGGATCCCGTCCCCTCACCCCAAGGATCCAACCGCCGTTCTTTTCCTGTCAAAAGCTGGACCCGAATGCTGCCAGGAAAAAACCTTGTAAAATGTACCACCGTAGCTATTAATAGTAGGAGCTGTCAGCAGAGCAAGGGTGCCTGAGCAACTGGGTTCATATTTTTTTTAGCCCTGCTGTTAACAGCCACTTGTCCTGTGTGATTGACGGTTCTGGATGGAGATGAGGTTTGGATTCCGGGGCGCATCGCGGGATTTTTTTTTTTCCCCCAGTCACAGAGAAATTTCTGTGCTCTCTGAGCTTGCTTGTTTTCCTTACCCTAACTAGGTAACATCGTCACTAGCACTGATGATGTTACCTAGTTTGGTCATGAAATGTCTGCAAGAAAGAAAGAAAGAAAGCTCAGAGAGCACCAAGGGGCCTTCATGTAAACCCTGAGCTACAAATATTCTCCTTCATTGACTCTACATCCATCTGTCTTTCTGTCTGTCTTTCTGTCTGTCTGTCCCTCTGTCTGTCTGTCTGTCTATCTATCTATCTATCTATCATCTATCTATCTATCTACCTACCTACCTATCCATCCATCCAGCTAGCTATCCAGCTAGCTAGCTATTCAGTCATCTATCCATTGCCTATCGATCTCTGCAATCTACTATCTGTCTACTATCAGTACTATCTAACACTGATGATATCACGTAGTATGGTAATGAAACGTCTACAAGAAAACAAGCAAGCTCAGAGAGCACCAAGGATCCCTCATGTCAACCCTGAGCTACCAATATTCTCCTTTATTGACTCTGTCATACTGTCTGTCTGTCTGTCTGTCTGTCTATCTATCTATCTATCTATCTATCTATCTATCTATCTATCTATCTCTGTCTATCTATCTATCTATCCATCCATCCATCCATCCATCCATCCATCCATCTAATCTACTGTATGTATCATCTATCCATCACCCATCTATCTCTACTATCTACTATCTTATCTACTACTGATGTTGTTATCTAGTATGGTAATGAAATGTCTACAAGAAAACCACCAAGCTCAGAGAGCACCAAGGATCCCTCCTGTCAACCCTGAGCTACAAATATTCTCCTTTATTATAGGGAATTTTTACTTTTCCTAGCTCCTAAGGAGAGGATGAGAATCAACAGGTGGTGGAAGCTTTCCAGAAGGAATTTACTAGCTGGGAGAATTTTTAAACAGTAGAACAGCCTGATTCTTGTAGTTATGTATCATTTAAGGTTTTCAAGCAACTTTTGAGCAGCTACATGCAGTCCTCAACTTACAACAGGATCCCCAATTTCCTTTGTTAGCTTTAACCTAATACGTAGTGTGGATTTTTTTCCTCTTCTACAGATTTTATATTATTCTCATAAGCTGCTTTAGAAGACTTGTAGTCTTAAAATCAGGCTAGAAATAATGGCCATAAGCAGAAATGCAGTGTTTGTGGTGTGATTAACACCTGACTACCACAAATCTTTTTAAGTTTGACATTAAACCCAGGAAGGGCTTGAGTTACTGTGATGACCTGGGGCGTGACACAAAGGCAACACAGATAATCAGTAGGAGCCCCTTTATTAGCTCCAACTTTGCCCCCAAAGTCCTGGTTACTTTCTGGCTGGAGAAAAACTCTCCCAGGAACAGCCTTTGGCTGCAGAGAATCAAGTCCAAAACATGGTCAACAAAAACTGTAACTATAAATCCAATCAAGGCAAGATGAGGTAATTAGTCCAGCAGGGCAAGAGCAAGAATTCCAGATGTGAAGGCATGGTAATAAAACAACCCAGTTGGGAGGATGCCAGGAACACAGATAACCAAAGTACACACAAGATAAACTCACGTTTGTTCGCAGAAGACGCCTCACTCAGCATGTATCTCTTTTAAACTCTCTTCCCAGATATGGCTAATGAAGGGTATCAGGGCCGTTTCCTCCCCTGTAAGCCACAACCCACATTGCTCCCTTCTCCATTCCTCCCTGCATGGCCTAGGATGAAGAGGCGGTGGGCTTGGGTCCTAACCACTGTTGTGATTCACTTAACAGCGGCAACGAAGGTCGTAACTCAGGGCAAAACCTGCTGAACAAATGCCTCACTTAGCAATGTAAATTTTGGGCTCTGTTTGAGGTCCTGCTTGCAATCCCAATTGAGCCCGACATTCACGTTGCTAAGTGAGGCAGTTCTTAAGTGAGTTTTACCCCGTTTTACCTTCTTTCTTGCCACCGTTATTCAGCGAATCCCAGCCATTGTTCAGTGAGACACACAGTGGTTTTCCCCTTGACTTTTTTCCTCAGAGAAGCCGCAAAAAAAAGCGTGATCCCCAGACTGCTGCGACCATTGTAAACACAAGTTCAGCTGCCAAGTGCCTAAAATTTGGATCTCGTGATCGCGGGGATGCACTGTAAAGGTGAAAAATGTTTTTTCAGGGCCAACCTGAAACCGTTGCCAGCCGAGAACGACCTGTATTATAAATCCTGCAATTTCCAAGCTTATTTTAAGTTCTTTTCCTCAACCGGAAAAAAAAACAACAAATTTCTTTCACTCGGAGTAGTAATTTTGATCGGTTCTTCTATCTTTGCTTGCAGGTGTTCTGGAAATGATGCAGACCAGAATTAGCGCCCTCCAGAGCACCGTTGACAGGTATGCCAGATCTGTATCCCGTTGTGGAAAGTTTTTTAAATTCTTGTGTATCACCCTGTTTTCTAAAACGCGGTTCCTTTTTTTTTTTTTTTGCCTCAGGATCAAAGCCAAAATTATTGAACCCTACAACAAAATCGTATCCCGCACGGCACAGTTAGCAAGGCTTCAGGTAAGTTATTCTTTTTTTCTCTCCTCCTTCAGAAATGTTCTTTTTTTCTCCCTTTCTTTTGGGCTGCAAAAGGAGTATTTCAGAGAGCCGCAGAACAATGGCACGAGGAACAAACGTGAAGGATATTTTTATTTTAGAAGAAGGTTTTGCAACTTCCACATGGGAGTGAATTAATGATGGACAGAGATAACCGGATTGGTTTTTTTTTTCCTGGAGGGCTCTACAAGGTTGCTATAGTTACTTGTTGGAGAAAAGGGGAAAACACATTCCCAGAATAAATAATTAAAATCATTGCATAAGAATGGTGAACATTTCACACACGCACACAAAAATCCTCTCAGAGTTTAAAAACAAAACAAAAACCAAATGCAAGCAGAAAGGAAATTTGTGCATGGCAAAATTGGTAAAAGCGCATGGATACACACACACACACATGCACACACGCACACATGTTTTTCCAGTGCCTTTTCCTCATTTAGTTATTTGTTGCCTTTACAAGCCAGTTTTTTTTTTTGCAAGGCTTGCCTCATTTTAAATTTAGTTGCAGCTTCAGTTTAGAATTTGGTCCTTGTTCTTCACTTCCCAAGAATTCAAAATGTTATATATTATTTGATATATTTGATATATATATTTTGATATATATATTTTATATATATGTGAGACATTTTTTGGAATTTGTGGAAACCAAATTGCAAATAGTATTTAGCATTATGGACATTGAGAAGCTTGTTTTAAACCTGACATAATATTAAAAATGGCTGGGTGTTGATCATTAATTGTTGACAGTTGGGTTTTTTTAGGTCAAAAAAACCCCATGTTTTTCAGAATTGATGTCCTGTTTTCTCCAGCTTCAATTATATTGTGATTCATGGACCCAATTCTCACTTTTTTCAAACCTTCTCAGTAGACTGTATAAGGAAGTAAGCCTTATAAAAAGAAGCGTTATTTCTTTATATATAGGGAGTCCTCAACTTACGACTGAAATAGAGCCCAAAATTTCTGTCGCTACGTGAGACTATTTGTGAAGTGAATTTTGCTCCATTTTAGGACCATTCTGACCACAATTGTTAGGTGAATTGATCGTAACACATTTGTTAAATGAATTTGGCTTCCCTGTTGTTCCCTGTCACAAAAGGGGATCATTGCAGCCGTCATAAATATGAGTCAGTTGCCAAATGCCTTAGGTTTGATCATGTGGACGCTGCAACAGTTGTACGTGTGAAAATGCTCGAGAGTCACTATTTTTCAGTGCTGTTGTAACTTTGAACGGGTCATTAAGTGAACTGTTGTAAGTTGAGAACTACCTATAGCAAGGAGTTGGAAGTAAGCTTTATAAAAAGAAGCATCATTTCTTTATGTGCTATCTTAGTTCTGCTGCATTTCCCTTTAATGCTTTTTAAAATTCCAAGTCCCCTTGATATCATGCCTAAAATAGCCTCAACAGTATAACAGAATAACAGAGTTATTGGAAGGGACCTTGTCGGTCATTTAGTCCAACCCCCTCCTGTCTAAGCAGGAGACCTACACCATTTCTGGCAGATGGCACTCCAGTCTCTTCTTGAAAGCCTCAAGTGATGGTGCTCCCACAACTTCTGAAGGCAACTTCTGTTCCATGGGTTGATTGTTCTCACTGTCAGAAAATTTCTCCTCATTTCCAGCTTGAATCTCTCCTTGTTCAGTTTCCATCCATTATCCTTGTCTGACCTTCGGGTGCTTTGGAAAATAGCTTGATCCCCTCCTCTGTGGCAGCCCCTCAAATATTGGAAGACTGCTATCGTGTCTCTACTGGTCCTTCTCTTCACTAGACTAGCCATGCCCAGTTCCTGTAACCGTTCTTCGTATGTTTTAGCCTCCAATCATCCCCTAATCATCCTGGTTGCTCTTCTCTGCACTTTTTCTAGAGTCTCAATATCTTTTTTATAGTGTGATGACCAAAACTGGATTCAGTAGTCTAGGTGTGGTCTTACTAAGGCTTTATAGAGTGGTATTAGTACCTTACTTGATCTTGATTGTGTCCCTCTGTTAATGCAACTTTAGGATTGCATTGGCTTTTATTTTTTAGTCGTAAGTCAAATACTACCTGTATTTCTCTTTTCTTATCTCCTCCTGGAAGGTTACATTAACTGAAAGCTACGAAAAGCAGATTATAAATACAGAAAAACTGTGATGAAACCAGAAAGAGTGTTTTTCATTCGGCAATTTTAGTTAAAAAATAAAATAAAATGGAGCTCTCTTTTCTTCACGTTCTTTTCCTTGCCATATTGTTTGTTCAGCTGTTGATATGTCAGGCTTGTGATCACAGGAATTTACTTTGAAGAGCCAAAATATGAACCAGCGGCCTGTATAAAATCCCAAGTGACTAAAAATAGCTTTTTAAAAAATATATATATCTGCTTTTAGAATAATTTTATAGCTGGACTCTTTCCAACTGCCTGCCTTTTAAAAAACCCTATGGATCTTCAAGTTCAGATACCAAAACATGTAGGAAAGATCAACCAACCTCGCATTCACTTATTGGTAGAATTCACACCCTGCATTGGAAAAGACTATTAAAACGTAATTCTTGCATAGTTCAGTTCTTGTACTATTTGCGTTTTTCCATCCTTTGCGCGATTTGTAGGCTTGTGCATCTCGGGAGGCTCAAGTTACTCAAATTACACATTAAAGGAGGAAAAGGTTTTGCTTAAAGTAACGGATTAAAATTGCGAGAGGTTGATTACCACGTGTGAAAATCCCTCTCTTTATAACTGCATAATTTATTCAGGGGGTGCAACAATTAAAATGTACCGCTTTGGAACGAAATGGAGCTGTTATGCTAGCGAGGAACATAATCCAAACCCTGGCGTTGCATAGTCCACGAGTTTTGTATCGCTGAATGGCTTTAGAACCGCAGTTGTGCTGCGAATGATTTATACTGGTGCCTCCGTACACATAATTAAAGTCATTAAGCAAGTTCATTTAGCTGAAGATTTAATTGCAGAAAACTAGTTGGTGGAAAGGGTGCCACTTCTCCCTGACATGTATTTGAAAGTCACGCTAACCCTGGTAATCGATGAACACGTGCTGGCTTTTGAAGTGTTACTGTGAGGAATAAATTGGGGGCATCCACAGTCGGCTTGACATTTGGAGTGTGGTATGTTTAATCTCCATGGTTTAATCCTGAAACAGTGAGTGAGGCGCACAAAATAAATAAGATCAGGCTCCAGATTTGTGATCCTTGACCAGTTCGGATGAACTAATCCTGATTTAGATTGACTGGAAAACGGATTAGTGAAAACTGCTGCTATGCTGTGGGTCTCCTTGTAAATAGGGGAAAGGAAGGGAAAGGGAAGAAAGTGGAAAGGAAGGGAAGGACAGAGAGTGAAAGGGAAAGGAAACAAGAAACAGGAAATGAAAGAAAAAGGGAAAGAAAAGAAGAAAGGAAAGGAGAAAGGAAAGGAGAAAGGGAAAGGAAATGAAAAGGGGAAGGGAAGGGAAGGAAAAGGAAAGGAAAAAGGGAAAGGAAAGGGAAAGGAAAGAAAAGAAAAAAGGGAAAGGGAAGGAAAAAAGGAAAGGAAAATAATGAATATGGAACAGGAAAGGAAGGGAAACAGAAAGGAAACAAATGGAAATGGGAAAGGGAAAGGAAATGGAAATTCAGCATTAAACATGTTTACTGGACTTAGAATACAAGCTCGATTCCCACAGTGGTTCGGTTCATGACTTGGTAGTATCTAGTGTACACCGTTGGTCAAACACACCATGAGAGCCTCAAAGGGGCTTTTTTTCAGGAGGCAACTGGACTTTCTTGCTTTTTCTTTGAAGACATTTCGCTTCTCCAAGAAGCTTCTTCAGCTCTGACTGAATGGTGGGGGAACGGAAGGATTTATATTCCTTGCAGACAGCTGGTCATTTGCATCCTTTTAGAGAGCCGTTGAGGCCACTTGGAGGTCAGGTTTGCCTTAATGCTGAATAATCGTGAATCGTATTGAATAACGCATGCTTAATTTGATGTTTTCTTCCCAAGGCTGCTTGTGACCTGCTGAGGAGAATCATACGGATCTTGTACCTCAGCAAAAGACTTCAAGGCCAACTTCAAGGTGGAAGCCGAGAGATCACCAAAGCTGCTCAGAGTCTCAACGAACTCGGTGAGTCCAGTTTTTTTTTTAAAGATCATGTATTTGTGCATTTGAGGGGATGCAGTGGCTCAGTGGCTAAGACGCTGAGCTTGTCAATCAGAAAGGTTAGCAGTTCGGCGGTTCGAATCCTGAGTGCTGCGTAATGGAGTGAGCTCCCGTTACTCGTCCCAGCTTCTGCCAACCTAGCAGTTCAAAAGCATGTAAGAAAAATGCAAGTAGAAAAATAGGGACCACTTTGGTGGGAGGGGAACAGCGTTCCGTGTGCCTTCAGTGTTTAGTTGTGCCAGCCACATGACCATGGAGACGTCTTTGGACAACTCTGGCTCTTCGGCTTTGTAACGGAGATGAATACCGCCCCCTAGAGCCAGAAATAACTAGCATGTATATGCGAGGGGAACATTTACCTTTTATTTGTGTATTTGCTAATATTGTGTATTTGCTAATTGGGTTTTCTTCAGGAAAAAAAAATCTGGAATGATGCAAAGTAGGTTTTCTTTCCTTTGAAAAATCGGGCAAAATGAATCTTTGGAAGTTAGCCGTACTTAACATTTCGTTGTATGTTTCTCAGAATTGTCAGAATGGAATCAAAACTTGTCTGATCGATTTTAGATATTGTGGATATTATTGCTTGCATGCTGTACAGGTCTAGTCCTCGACGTGCGACCACAACCGAGCCGCACATGTCTATCGCTAAGCCAGGCATTTGTGACGTGAGTTTGGTCCCATTTTATGACCTTTCTTGCCACCGTTATTAAGTGAATCACTGCGGTTGTTCAATGAATAACACCGTTGTTTTGTTAAGTGAATCTGGCTTCCTCATTGACTTTGCTTGGCAGAAGGTCACAAAAGGGGATCTTGTGATCTTGGGACACTGATAAAGATACAGATTAAGAGATTTGGAAGCGACCTTGTAGGTCATCTAGTCCCCCTCCCCCCGCCCAAGCAGGAGACCCTACACCAGTGGGGATCCAGATCTTGTCCAGAGGTATTTATGATAACTCCAGAATAACTCTAGAATAGATAAGAAGCGAGAAAGCAAAGTTGATGTTGTGGTTAGCCGCCAGCAGGTGCAGATGGCTGAGGAGAGCGAGGACTCAGATGAGGGGCCGGAACCATCAGGAAGTAGACTTCAGAGATTGTGGGGGCTGGCAGCAGTGATGAGGAGGTTCCCAAGGAGCCTGTGCCAAGTGCGCAGGATTGCTCACAGGAAAGAGCAGCTGCAACAGCACGGGCAACTCGGGAATAAGGAATAAGGCCCCTCCTTCAAGAAGATAAAAGCCAGCTGTGAAATGAAAGTTCTTTGCAGGAAGCAAAGACGTTTTGAAACTCGAGCCTCGTGGACATTGCAGTATCTTAGCTGGTATTTGAAGACTCTTGTGTTGTGAAGTATTTCTAGGTAGCCTTATCTGTTATTCTTGGCAGCCTTGCACAGTTTTGGCAAGGCTCGTGTTTATCAAAGTTAATTAGCTTGCAGCAGCCTTTTAACTGGGGATTCGTAAGAACCATTAAAAGGTTTCTGTTCCCTTTGGTTCATGTTTGTTTTATTGGAAAAGGGTTTGGGTCAGAACAGTTGAGGGCGAAATCTCCCAACATATTAAAACTCAGCTTCTATAACGATTATTATTTTCCACATTAGAGTCGAAATGAGTTGATTACTTGGGTTTTGCTGCAAACATTCCCAGGTTTTAGCAGATAGATACACAGGTAGTTCTTGACTTACAGCAGTTCATTTAGTGAGCATTCAAAATTACAACAGGCACTGAAAAAAGTGACTTGGGACCGTTTTTCACACAACCATTGTAGCACCCCCATAGTTACGTGAACAAAATTCAGACCCTTGGCAACTGACTGCAAATGTCATAAATACAAGGCAGTTGCCAAGCATCTGAATTTTGATTGCGTGACCACTATATTACGGTCGTAAGTGGGGAAATGGCCATAAGTCAGTGCCATTTTAACTTTGAATGGGCATTAAATAAATGGTAAGTCAAGAATTGTACACACAGATTTTTTTTAAAGAAAAATCAAAGTACTTTCTGCACAATAATAGTAAGGACCACCCTTTGCACAAAGACTCATCTTTGTCAATTTCTCAGCTCCAGTTGCGGATTATTGATGTGGTGTCCTCGAAAACTGATAGTTCATGCTGATAAAAATTGCAAGTGTGTCTTTTATTTTTTTGTCACTCTGCAGGTTCTTAGGGGAAAGAAAGTGTGAAGGGCCTTGGAAGAGAAGTTAATGTGTCTGAGTCATGTGTGGTGTTGAATTGTAAACTTTTAATACTTGAGTATAATGAGAAAGCAAAGGGACTTGCATTTTCAACAGATCACATTAATTCTCTTAAACCAAGTTAGTCCTGGGGTGAATGATGAACGAAGGCATATTGGATGCATATATTTCTTGTTTGCTCTTATTCTGGTGCACATAAAAATAATCCCCTCAAATCTATTTGCTAGGCTTCTGGGAAAATGTTGCTCCTCGTGGTACAATTGTGTACCGATTAACTTAAATTTTAATTTTCCTTTAAAGGTCTTTAAAATGGCTTTACTTATCCTAAAGAATGAATAGCTGTTTAGTCACTGCTCTGTTGAAAGGGAACCCTTAATGAGATTAGGGTTTCTAGTTTTAGCTTTGAGATTGTCTTAAAATGAACTTTTAACATATGTCTTTTGTCTTCTTTAGAATTTATTCTTGAATGCAGACTTTTGAAAATGGAAGCAAAGGCGTTCATTCATTCATTCCTTAGTTGCTAGACTCTAGGGCATGTATGAGATTTTTCCTTAGATCTAATAATTTACTACATTTTAATGAAAGAGAATAGAATAGAACAGAACAGAAAATATGGAATGGAATGGAATAAAATAGAATCAGAAACAATGGAATGGAATGGAATGGAATAGAAGAATAGAGAGAATAGAATAGAAAAAAAACAGAATAGAATAGAAAATACAGAATACAGAGAATAGAATAGAATAGAATATAGAGTAGAAGAATATAGAGAATAGAATAGAATAGAATAGAATAGAATAGAATAGAATAGAATAGAATAGAATAGAATAGAATAGAATAGAAAATATGAAGTGGAATGGAATAGAACAACAGAAGAGAAAATATGGAATGGAATAGAATGGAATGGGATAGGATAGGATAGAAAAGAAAATATGGAATGTAATGGGAATGGGAATAGGAATAGGAATCGGAAGAATAGAATAGAATAGGGAATGGAATGGAATGGAATGAAATAGGAACAGAATGGGAATAGAATAGAGAGTAGAGTAGAATAGAATGGAAGAGTTTGAAGGGACTTTGGAGGTCTTCTAGTCCAACCCCCTGCTCAAGCAGGAAACCCAATACCATTTCAGACAAAGGATTGTCCTATCTCTTCTAAAAAACCACCAGTGTTAGAGCACCCACAATTTCTGGAAACAAGCAGTTCCATTAATTAATTGTTCTCACTGTCTGGAAATTTCTGCTTAATTGATGGTTGGATCTCTCTTTGATCCAAATGGAGAAAGAGAGAGAGAAAGGGGTGGGGAGGAAGGGAGGGAGGGAGGGAGGAGAAAGAAAAAGAGAAAGAAAGAAAGGAAGGAAGGAAGGAAGGAAGGAAGGAAAAAATGATGGCAGCCGCAATGATATGATTGCCCTGCTTTGTATGTGCAATGGACAGAGCCATGTATTGTGGCTGCCATCTGGATTTTTCTTAACCATATCCCACAGATACTGGTTAGCTGCTTTTATTAGTGCACCATTGAATTTATTCCTGGCAGTTTTTCTTAGGAAAGATTAACACAGAAGTGAAATTGATAGCCTTCAATGTTTTCTAATGGAGCATCTGCGGAATATGATCACTGTTTTCTTTGAATGTAAACTTTGTACTATTTCATGTTTGTTTGTTTTTTTTAAAAAAAAACAATAATTAGAAAATTGGGCTTTTGTAACACTACCATTCAAGTGCAAGTGACTAGATCCACCCATATAGAGTTCAAGCTATTACTTCATTGTATTCTGCCTATATTATAGGAATCTTCCCGACCTTTCAGGAATTAACTCTGAAAATAGGACAGGTAGTCCTTACTACTTGCACCCACAAGTTAGCCCCGAATTTCTGTTGCTAAGCAAGATAATGGTTAAGTGAGTTTTGCCCCATGTCATTGTAACTTCGAATGGTCACTAAATGAACTGTTGTAAGTCGAGGATTGCTGAGAACACCGATACCCAACAAACAGATTTTCAAAACTACAAGGCTCTGGCTGTTTGAGAGTAAGACTTGTAAGCTGCGGCTTAAACAAGTGATTAAATTATGTATCTAAGGCAACTTGGCAGCCTAGAACATAAATAGCCATGTATCTCACTAAAGCATATCGTGAAAAATGCTTGTAAGCCTTTCGTTCCCATGCCTTTGTCTTAGAGCAACTGGGACTTTTTGATTTCTGATCATCTGCCAATCACACCTCCAGCCAGATTTTTCCTACTTAACCACGTACCACCAGCTGGTATGTTAGATGCTCTTGCTTAGTCCTTGTGGATTGATTATGCTGTAGATTTGAGATGCTGGAGCCCTCGCGTTACCAAGAACAGATATATTTTGTGGCATTATAGTTTAAAAACACTTGTGAGAAACAAAGATTTATCTTCTTTTTACAGAGTAACGGAGTTGGAAGGGGCCCATAATTTACCACATTTCAATTGGAATAGAATAGAATAGAATAGAATAGAATAGAATAGAATAGAATAGAATAGAATAAGAAAGGAATAGAATAAAATAAAGGAAAGGAATGGAATAGAATAGAATAGAATAGAATAGAATAGAATAGAATAGAATAGAATAGAATAGAATAGAATAGAATAGAATAACAGAGTTGGAAGGGACCTTGGAGGGCAGAAAATCCTTCCATTTCAGACAAATTGGTTGTCCAGTCTCTTCTTAAAAACCTCCAATGATGGAGCATAAGATGATTATACACTGATATTGTAATCATCTACCCTTTCAAAGGGTAACCCTGTTCAGGACATAAGAGTAAGAATTATATCTTGATATAATTTGTATTGATGTATAAAAGAGTAAGATACGGATGAGTAGGATATTGTGTGGGTTCTTTTCTTCCCTTAAAGAAAATGGATTTTTGTTCCTTGGTGAAGGTGAGGCAGCTTTCTTGACCGATGAACATGTAATTGGTTTATATTGGATGAAGGACTGTTGCAGTACAGATTAATTGTTTAGATAGGCTGATGGATGCTTTGAGTGGCGCGGTGGCCTAGAGGTGTAACTTTCATCTCACAATCAGGAGGCTGTGAGTTTGATCCTATATGAAGGCAGATATTTCTCTCTCTGGGCACAATGAGAATATATCGGCTGAACAAAACTCCACACTGGCAACAAGAAGGTCATCCGGCCAGTAAACACTCAGCTCCATTCAGTTGCCCAGACCCCGCAAGGGATTATGGAGTCATTAAAAAATGATGATGATAGGCTGATGGATGTTTTCTAATGTTCTGTGCAAAATAATCCTCACTGGATAGTTTGAGCCCACAGCATATTAGAATGGACATGAAACGAGGCCGGGTATTGCAAAAATTAGAATAACTGAGTAAATGTTATCCAAAAGACGTCTTTAAAACATGGAGTGGTTTGGGAAAGGTCAGAGATATAGGAGAGCCAGTTTGGTCCAGTGGTTAAGGCACCAGGCTGGAAAATGGAAGATGGGAGTTCTAGTCCCGCCTTAGGCATGAAAGCTTACTGGGTGACCTTGGGCCAGTCACCAGGAGTCGGTGAGTTCTAGTCCTGCCTTCGCCATGAAAGGCAGCTGGGTGACTTTGGGCCAGTCACCAGGAGTCGGTGAGTTCTAGTCCTGCCTTAGCCATGAAAACCAGGTGGGTGACATTAGGCGAATCACCAGATTGTGAATTCTAGTCTCTCCTTTGCCATGAAAGCCAGCTGGTGACTTTGGATCAATCACCACGAGGCAGTGAGTTCTAGTCCCAACTTAGCCATGTAAGCCAGCCCGGTAACTTTCTCTCAGCCCAACTCACCTCACAGGGTTGTTGCTGTTGTGGGAAAAATACGAGGAGGAAAGTATATTGGATATGTTCACCACCTTATTTGTAAAAAAAAAATAGTGGCAGGATACAAATAAATACAATTAACATGGAAGAGTAGCCAAACAACCTTGGCATTTCTTGTTGTCTTGGACTGAGGTTTTTGATTTGGCAAAACGTTTTGGCTTATCAACTCCAATTTGCTTAGAAATAGCAACGAGCAGTTTAGCAGTGTATAAAAACCACATTTCTGGACTGAAACATTGATATATATACATTGAAGAATCCTTTAAAACATGCAAATTCATTCCTGTTTACCCAAACAGAAATTTAGGAAGAATTAAAAATAATTACAGTTTAGAAAATTCTTACTGTACAGTAGCCTTTTGCTTATTTAAAACCAAACCTCTCTCAGATATAATAAGAGTACCTTGAACTGACAAAGCTGGTGGTTATTTGGGGCAAATAGCTATAATCTTAAGCTTATAATTATAATTAAAAAAAATGTTTTCAGTTTATTGTCAGAAACCTGAATACTGTGCCAAAATAAGGCATCGAATAGGCCTGATTGAGGTGCAGTATTTCTCCAGTCCAAATTTTAAAAACAAAGCTTTACATATTTACAGCAAAAGAGACGTCTTTTAAAAAAAAAAAAAAAAAGTGAGCACTATTTTAAGGCTTTTCTTGTTAGAAAATATTTACTTAAAGGTATATTGGAGGACAGAGTATTGACAAAATTGTAACCGTGATTTTACGCTTAACAAACCGCCATGCAATACACATCTCAAATAATGAGGAAATAAATACATCCTTTCTGGTCTGTCTAAAACCAGGGGTGGGATTCAGCCAGTTTGGACCGGTTTGAGCGAACCAGTAGTTCCGGCGACTAGTTGGCCCCACCCACCTGCCCCTGCCCTAGTCTGTCCTATATTTCCATGTTTTGCAGCCCAGCTGATTCGTGAGGCACAGCGCATTGTCGTGCCTCGGCTGTTTTACTCACTGGGGCTGCAGCAGAAGGTAAGCTTTAGAGATGAAAAATGGGCGGTTTTCAAATGCTGTGCAAAGCGCGTGCTCACCAAACCAGTTGTTATACTGGTTGAATCCCACCGCTGTCAAACCATTACAGTCTGGCTTATATTTTCTCTCCCTTTAAAAAAAAAATATCTGTATTTGGCAGTCATAGTTTATTCTTGACTCCCCCCATAAATAATCCAGCAGATACGGGAATCTAATCCGTAACAACTTGAGGTACTAAACACTTTTGCCTCACTTCGTTGTCTTCAAAAGTGATGGCCTTGCTCCTCTTGGGCTCGATCCATGAGTTGTGTATCACAGCACTGTTGGGAATTGGATCCGCTTCCACAATGGAAACCACCCGTTTCTTCATTTTGCTTTTCAAAACTTTTTGAAATTTCTGTCTGGTGAAGGCGTAAAGGAGAGGGTGAAAGATAGTTGTCCCATAGGCCATGACCAGGAAGCACAACCTCAGCTTTACCAAAAGGTCACTTGGTCCCAAACACAAAATGACTGTGTTTAAAACAGTGATTGGTGTCCAACAGAGAAGAAAAGTGGAAATGATTAAGAGCGACATGCGGAAGACTCTTTTCTGCCGTTCACGACGTTCCCGGTGTCTCTTCACCGCCCGCCGTAGAGCGATGATAACTGAAACAGAAGTCCGTACGCCGAAAACCACATTTCTCCCTCCGCTGGCATGCGGTGCTTCGGTGGGTTCCTGTTGGGTAGCCAAGGAAATGGTCTTCTTTTTGGCTTTCTTCTTCTGCGCGGTGGAGAACCTGGTGCCAATGCGGATGTTGAGTGCCTGAAGTATTTTGCTGTATGTGATGAGCATCACGACCACCGTGAAGAAGAAGGTGGGGATTTGCACCAACAGATGATAGTACATGCCCAGCTCGGTGTGGTACTCGTTGGCGCTGACGCACAACAAGGTCTTGTTTTCCCAAGTGTTGGTGCTGTGGGTGCTGAAGAAGTTGACCTCGATGAAAGGGATCAAGAAGGAGAAAAAAGAGACCACCCAGATCGACGTCATGAGAACCACGGCCCTTCCCATCGTCAAGATCCGGTTGGCGGGTTTCACAGAGATGTCGTAGCGGTCTAGAGTGATGGCGAAGACGTTGATGGCGGTGGACACGCTGGCGAACGACACGCACGCCTCGTGGAAGCAGCAGATGAGTGCGGAATTGTTCTCCAATGGGAGCAGAAGGATGACGATGGTGAGAGGGATGCAACCCAGGCAGATGATGACATCGAGAACGTGAAGGTTCATCGTAATAATATTACTGACCGAGTTGATCAAATTGGATTTCATACAGTAAAGTACCAATACGGTGAGGTTGCTGCCGAGACCGAGGACGATTTCTAACGTGAGGAATCCAGTGAGGGAAACTTGAAAACTCAGTGGGTAAGACAGTGGCTGGTACATGTTGGGCTCAGAGTCACTGATGGCATCACGAACAGTAATGTTAGATTCAGACTGCATGTTGGCTTGTGGGACGGAAGAGACGCACATCCTTTCACCCAAGTTTCTTTCACTCTGAAAGAAGAGAGAGAAGTTAGGAAGCGGATTGTTTTGGGGGGGGGGTGCTCTCTCTCTCTCTTTCGCTCTCTCTTTTTTAAATTTCGCTTATCTGCAGAAAATATTTTTTTTACTTTCACCAGCAGATGTATATACACTGCTATCTGGTTTCAGAAATTAGAGGTGGTACCAAAGAAATGCTCCTTTTTTTAAGGACAAGGAACTCATTTGTGGTGCATATTAGAAACTTGCTTAGCTTTGATTCCATGTTTAGTGACGGTAGGTAAATGATAGCTAGATAACTGGATGAATGGATGGATGGAAAGAAAGATGATAGATGGGCAGATGGATGGATGGATGGATGGATGGATGGATGGATAGATAGATAGATAGATAGATAGATAGGCAGGCAGGCAGGCAGGCAGGCAGGCAGGCAGGCAGAAGACAGACAGACAGACAGATAGATGATAGATGGGTGGGTAGTAGATGGCTCGATGGATGAATGAATACAGAGATGATGGATGGGTTGATTGGTTGATGAATGGTTGGATGGATGGATGGATAGATAGATGGATAGATAGATAGATAGATAAGGCAGGCAGGCAGGCAGGCAGGCAGGGAGGCAGGCAGGCAGGATGGCAGGTGATAGATGAGCGGGTAGGTGGATGGATAGGGAGGGAGGTAGCTGGGTAGGTAGGCTGGGTAGGTAGGCAGGTAGATAGATAGATGGATGATAGATGGGGGATAAGGGGATATGTGGAAAGAAAGAGAGAAAGACGAAAGAAGAGAGAAATTATTTTTCACTAAGAAATTATTTTTTGAAATGACCATCAGAGCATTTAGAGTATTTCCTATATTATTATTATTATTAACACGCTCTGATGCTAAGGAGTTCTACTCTCCCTCCCCACCTGAAAAGAAATCTATTCCAAATGCAAAACACAAACAGAAGAGAGGAATTTCAGTTTCAGTTTCACAGCACCAAGCAGCTTTAGTACAGAACAGTTGAGCTAACCCATGCCCAGCCTCCTGGCTTTCTCCTTCTTGCTCACACAGCAAATACTGTTTCAGTTTCCAAACAGCCCTCAACTCTCTCACACACTGACAGGACACTAGCCAGATGAATACCAATGGATGCTGGTAGGCAGAGGCAGAATTCCTCCCCCCCTCTTATTTTCCTCCCCAAAAACTAAGCCCGACCAAATAGTTTCGTAGCGAAGCATGGGTATGGAGCTAGTTTTATTAGAACAGTATGATGCCTGACAGTAAACTTTTTAATATGCTCAGCATATTAAATTGGGCCCTTTAGTGCTTTTTTATATTTTGATCCCGCTGAAATAGAAGGGGCTTCTACAAAAAAATAAAAATACAGGCAGTCCTCGACTTACGTCCACAAATTTTGAGCCCAAAATTTATGCTGCTAAGCTAGACGTTTGTTAAGTGAAGTTTGCCCCCATTTTGCGACCTTTCTCGCCTCAGTTGTTAAGTGAATCCGGCTTCCCCATTGATGTTGCTTGCCAGAAGGTTGCAAAAGGGGATCACGTGACCATGGGAATGCTGCAACAGCCACAAGTGTGAAAAATGGTTATCTTTTTTGCAGTACTGTTATAATTTCGAACAGTCACTAAGTGAACCATTGTAACTCAAGGACTACCTGTATGTGTAAGTTTCCAAAATGCAAATTTGACTTGCTTGCTTGGCCGTTCTTGTTCAAGCAATTAACCTTAGTACAGGTGGTTCTCGACTTACAGTGGTTCATTTAGTGACCGTTCAAAGTTACAACGGCACTGAGAAAGGTGACTTAGGACCTTTCCCCCCCACACTTATGACTGTTGCAGCATCCCTACGATCAAGTAATCAGAATTCAGATGCTTGAGAAGCGACTCACATTCACGATGGTTGCCGTGTCCCCAGTTTACGACCTTCTGACAAGCAAAGCCAATGGGGAGGCCGGTTCACTTAACAACTGTGGGACTCACTTACAACCTCGGAGATTCATTTAACAACTGAGGCAAGAAAGGTCGCAAACTGGGGCAAAAACTCGCTTAGCTAATGTTTCACTTAACAACAGAAATGTTGGACTCAATTGTGGTCGTAAGTCGAGGATTACCTAGTCTGTTCAATTAACTTAAACTGAAGGAATGATACATTGGAATTATTGTAATACTCTGAGGTATTTCTTAAAGACAGGGATTTATTACGTTGTAACTTTGCATGTAAAAATAAACAGAATAACCATGACTTATCTCCACTTAGCGGGGACTTAGTCACAACAACAGTCATACTAAATGTGCCGTAAAATGTGTTGTTTTTGCCCCGATGACAAGAAACTGAGAAAAAGAGAGAGAAAGACACAGTTTAACAATGACAGTCGACCCCAAAATTTCCATTGCTGAGTGAGACATCTGCTAAGTGAGTTTTGCCCCATTTTACAGCCTTTCTCACATCAGTTGTTAAGTGAATCGGGGCAGGGGACAAATTAGTAACCCAGTTGTTAAGTGAATCTGGCTTCCCCGTTGAATTTGCTCAGTCAGAAGGTTGCAAAAAGGGATCATGTGGCCTCAGGACACGGCAACCATCATAAATATGAGTTGGATACTGAGTTTCCGAATTTTGATCCCGAGACCACGAGGATGTTGCCAGTGTCGTAACTCTGAAAAAGGGTCATACGTCGCTTTTCTCCCCCAGTGCCGTTGTCAACGTTGTTTTGAACGTTGTCAAGTTGACTAGCGGTAGTAAGGGGTGGGGGTGGGCGGGTGGGAACTAAAGCTGAGCCGTAAACCCAGCTTAATCTTGCAAGGAGCAGTTGCAGAGTGAAACCTCACAAAAATGGAAAAATCTCCCCCGAGCCAACCTTTCGGCGGGAAATTAAACACCAAGTTTGTATCAGGCAGAGCGTGAGTTAAACAAAAGCAGAGAAAGATGACAAGGACAAGGTCATTAAAATGAAATATAAATATTTCCTTGGCTCCGCTCTGTCCTTTGGCGAGAACGTTAGCAGGAAGCGCCTGACCTTACCTGAATTCAGTCGCCTCAAGGGCCTTTCGGCTGACAATAACAGCTTGTCGTGAGTTCGTACATGGTGTCGTCGACAGATTTTTGACAAGCGGTTTGGCACGGCGACGCCGAAACCAGCCTGCCTGGTGGAGGAATATTTTACTTTTCCTTCATTTCCAGCATTTTTCAGCTGCCGTTGTCCGAGACATCGCCACTAACCCTGGACAACCCCCTCCCCCCAAAAAACTTCAACGACCCAGCAAAGTTCGACACAACCGATCGTGGTGCAGACACATGGGTTTTTGTTGCAAAATACCAGCGGAGATAGCAGAACCTTGGACAATGGTTCATCAATTCATATCCTTCGGGAGGGTGGGCGCTGTGTTTTTATTTATTTTTTAAAAGAAATCCCTGAAGTTGTGCAAAATGTAAATTAACCAGCTTCAAAGGTTTATTCCGAGGTCCTCCCACAGCAGTTTTTAAATTGGCTTGGTGAGTCTTTCTGCTCATTAGGCCCCAGCCACTGGTTTTATAGAAGAAATCGATACCGTAAATATAAATACCGCTTCTGCGTTCGCCCAAAAAGCCAGGGACCGTGTCGGCTGGTTTATCCTACGCATAGTTTCCGAAAACTTTTAGTTGCTGAGATATGAAATCAGTTTGGAATTGCTTCTAGTTTGTTGCTTTTCCTTTTGCAACAGAAAAGCTTGCCTGCCCCTTCGTTCACCGGTGGCATGATGTTGTGTTGTAATTCCACTTGTAGGATGGGATTCACAATTGGACCTTGGTGAGAAATCGTTGTGTTCACACTTCCATTTGGACAGGCATTTCTCTATACTGTTGCACTAACCGGCGTGCCGATCGTAGCTTAGCTCTCCACTCCATTCCTCTTTTGAAGTCTGCCGTAGAAGCCCATCTTGCAACCCCCCTCCGCCCGCTCTCCAGATTCCTAGGGAGCCGTATTGTTCATGTCGTCGTTAAGCGAGCCCAAGTAAATGACGAAAACCTTGGAAGGGAGGGAGGGTTAAAAAATTAAAAACAAGACATTCGAGTCTCATTAGGAGAAAGCGATCCGTGACAATTATTTTCTCCCATCACTCCCAAACCATGTGAACCATGCGCAGTGCCTTTTTTTTGGGGGTTAGGAGTGGGAAGTTTGCAACATTTAGGAAGATCAAAGCATTTCCAAATATGGCTTGTTCTCCACACACACCCCAGGTCTCCCAGCTTGATCTTTTAAATTGGACGTGTTTAAAGATGGCATTGAAAGCAGAGGATGGCAGCCGTAAAGGGTGCTATGAAATGCAACGTAAAAGATTAAATTGCTTTACCAACATTTTACTTACTGTGTGTTTTTTTTCCCCAAACATACCTTCGGTCACAAAGCATTTAAAAATAGAAAAACAAGATGCTTATTTTTTCCTATCCAGCAATTAAAACATTTCCCCGACGACCCGTCTTCCACAAAGGGAGAAGCTGTTTCATGGATGGTTGGAATAGACGCCTGGCTGTCCAGTAATTTGATGGAAGCCCCATTTTTTAATCATGCGAAGGAATCCCTAACAGCTAGAGCACCAACTGTACACTCTCCGAAGAGCATTTCTCCCCCTCCGCCCCCCCCCCCAAAAACCCCTTTGCATATTTTCTACCTTTCCAAATGAAACATGAAAAATTGACAATCGTGCCAACCTTACGGGCGTCCATCAAACAGAAGCCCGACAAGTCAAAGCAGAATTTTAAGCTGAACTTGAGATAGATAGATAGATAGATAGATAGATAGATAGATAGATAGATAGATAGATAGATAGATAGATATCCGAGAGAGAGAGAAAGAGAGAGAGAGAGAGCCTATAGATGGATAAATATCCAATAGGTAGCTAGGTAGCTAGGTAGATAAATAGATAGATATCCTAGAGAGAGAGAGATAGATAGAGACCAGATAGATAGATAGATAGATAGATAGATAGATAGATAGATAGATAGATAGATAGACAAATAGACAGATACATACATGCATACATACATCTGTGTGTATGTGTATGTGTGTGTTGCAGGTATATATTTCTACATATGTATATGTGTATATGTGTGCTATGTATGTGTTTTGGGTACATATGCACTTTTCTCTTGAGAGCAAGCAAACAGAATTTCATTTTTAATGTGGGCCGAGTGTGCTCACAGTTAAAAATAAAATAAAAATAAAGACAATGAAAGTTATTTTATCTTTAAAAAAAAAAATCTTCCCAAACCCTCTTCCCTTTGATGCTGCTGAGGCTCTGAATTTTAATAAAGAGTTGCACCTTACCTCCAGCGAGGGCTGAGCGAATTCCCGAAGACGGTTAGGCAGTTCCTGGTCGGCAGGATTCATGCTGGCAGGGGGTGTTTGGCTTTTTTCACTTGTTAGCCAAGGGAAGAGAAAGGAAGCCAAGAAGCATCTTTTCTTCTTTCCCCCCCACCCCCAAAAAACCATCCGGCCTGGGCTTTTATTGTTCCAGCGTCTCCTTCGTGCACTCTGCTGGTAACGCCTGCTGCAGTCTCCCGTTTCCTCCAGTAGAATCAATGAGCATCTGGCGATGCATAATGGAAGTCATTTAACATCCCCGGGTTTCCAGAGGTTCAGCAACGTTGCGGGAGGGAATAAAAAGAAGGCTGTTTTGCTTAAAGCTTTTTTTGTGGGGGGGCCTAGGTGGTTCGGGGGGAGAGAGAGGCTTCCTTTGGGCAGCTTGTGTAGAATGACAAGCCACCTTCTTTCTCCCTTCTCTTCACTGCGGAGCGATGCGCCGCGTTGACTATCTCACGATTGGTCAGGGATGTCGGGCTTCCAACTCTGCTGAATATGAGAGTGAGTTTTTAATCTCTCCTCCGTCTTGGATGGGGGGGGGGAAGAAATTCTCATTTCAAGGGCTTCCCAAGCCCCCCCACACACACACCAATGATTGGCGTAGGATGCCTCCAGAGTCTACTGAAAAAGATGGGGTTTAAAAAGCGCCATGGTTTTGGATGCGATCCTGTGCCAGCGATGAGAATAGGTGGAACATGCACCACTGTGGATGCATAATATATTCAAACAACTGTACGGCATCCAGCCTTGGTTTCTTTCGGGTTCCTTAAAGTATGTAGATGTAATCCGTCAGTAATCCAGGTCGTGGTTGTCCCAAAGGTGCTTTTTTTTTCAGGAGGCAATTGGACTTTCTAGTTTTTCTTAGAAGATGTTTCACTTCTCATCTAAGAAGCTTCTTCAGTTCTGACTGAATGCTGGGGGAATGGAAGGATTTATATTCCTTGCAGACAGCTTTTGCATCCTTTTAGAGGGTCGTTGAGGCCGCTTGGCGGTTTGTCTGTGTCCTCAAGGGTCACCTGAGTGGTACAAATTGTTCGTGTAGTCTTCAGTCTTCTCTCTGGAAATCCATTCCTACTCTTCGTACCATTCAAAGGACGTTCATCCCAAATTGTATAGCTAAAAGTCTGTAGAGATTCTCAACCATCCAGGTCATAGTTGTCCCAAAGGTGTTTTTTTTTTTTCAGGAGGCAACTGGACTTTCTTGGATTTTTTTTTCTTTTGAGGATGTTTCACTTCTCATCCAAGAAGCTTCTTCAGCTCTAACATAATTAAGTGTGCCAAATTAAAGCTGGTACGGAATGCTTATATTTACACTAAAGAAAGTTCCTTGTTTTAATTAACCCATCTTCTACTGGGCCAGGGAGATCCACAAAGTTTTGGGTTGCGCTGAGAAATAACTTGAATTTCATCTGAATGTTTGGCAGGAGCCATTGAATAATGTTCTTATGCCTGGATTCTCTTTCTCTCTCTCTCTCTTTTAAAGTCTCCTCCGTCCATATCTTTATTCTCATTCCTTCTGTTTTTGTGGCCATTCAGTTATTTTCCTCATTTATCAAGGCAAAACGCAGGTAGTCCTTGACTTACAACCACTTCTTTACCATTTCAACCGGGCTGAAAAAAAGTAACTTATGGCCGCTTTTCACACTTAACGACCATTGAAGCATCCCCACTGTTGAGGTCACGCCTGGAGCTCACCACACAAAACCGGGGTGCACCTCCCCCTCCTTACTCCTGATGTCTTCGCCGCGTCCGGAGGTTCTCACCGAGCCGCCAGCAGTCGTCCTGCATTTCCAGGACCGGGGAGGGCAGCACAGATGGATTGCATGGACGCAGCTCACTGAGCGCACTGTGAGGGAGCAGTTCGCCGGGCATTTGGGGTATAGGGAGCTACAGAACATGAGGCATGTTCGTGGATGAGTTGTGCATGCTCGCTGGGCCGGTTCTGGCTTTGGAGCAATGGAGGGGGATGTTTTAGCTACCGGATGGTGGTTACCGGCTAAGGGGAAATGGGGGGGGGGGTTTAGAGTATATAGGTATAGCAGGAATATGGGTGCTTTAGCGCTGACTTTGAATGAATCACTGCTTCTTGGACTTGGGTGATGACGTGGGGCATGGCACAAAATCAACAAAGTCACAAAAATAGGTAAAGTCCCTTTAATTCCCCCAACTTGGCCTCCAATGTTTAATTATCATCTGGCTGGAGAAAAAACTCTCCCAAGAATAGTTTTTAAAGGAAAGAAATTCTATCCAATCTCAAAGTACATATAAATTATAAAGAAAAACCAACACAGACCACACTGCAGCAATTAACAAGACAGGGCAGGATAAGGGATTGAAGAAGTCAAAAGATAACAAAATACACACACTTGGGAGGACGCCAGAACTCAGATAAGACTTGACCAACCAGAATAATTTCACGCTTTGCTTCCAGCAGATTTGCCATGTGCAGTTTGCCCTTTTAAACAGTCTTCCCAGCTGCAGCCAATGAAGGGGATCAGGACCCTTTCCTCCCCCGTAAACCACATTGCTCCCTTATCCAGTCCTCCCTGCGTGCCCTAGAATGAAGAGGGGATGGGCCTGGGTCTTTCTCTGAATGCCCAGCTGGCCTGTGCCCTTCCCCAGTTTCCTCCACTGACACCAGAGCCACATTCCCACTCCTTGTCAGCTGTTCCACCTCTCCCTCAGAATCAGATTTCAACTGGGGCATGACACTGGTATTGTAGCACGGAGTAAAGATACTGCTGGAAGCCTGTTTGGTCTGTTTTCATTTCATCTGTTCCAGCATTTACCAGACTTGCTAAGAGTTGATGAGACCCACAGTCACATGATCAAACTTCAGCCGCTTGGCCGCTGACTCCTATTTATGACGGTGGTGGTGTTTGCAACAGAATTGAAGTCAATTGGGGGAAGCCAGATTTTGATTTCACCACCCTGCTGACTAACATGTGGTGAGCCTGGTAAAGAAAAGGTCACATGATGGGACAAAACTCACTGAACCATCGTCTTGCTTAGTGACAGAAATGTTGAGCGCCATTGTGGTTGTAAGCCGAGGACTACCCTGTATTTTCTTCATTTACCCAGGGTGAAGCGCCTTCTGGATTTCTTTTTCAGGGCTGCAGAGCTGGTGTGGCTGTTTATTGTCCCCAGTTTGAGATTTTTTTCTTTTGGCCACAAGCTGCCTTGCTCACCCAGCCAGGGAGGCGTCAGTTCGCAGAGTTCCTAATTATCAATAAAGCAAGAAGGTGGGAATGTGCATTTAAGGTCTGGGCTGAATCAGGATGCAGCCGTTAGATCTCGGCGATGATGAATAATATTTTGGGCAATTGCCTGTTGAAGAATCCATTAATCTAAAATTATGCCTTGTTAATCGTTCTCTCTCCCCCTTCCCTGCACTGTAATGAGCCCATTAGCAAAGCAGAAACACCCAATGGGTTTTTTTTTAACTGGGCGGCTGGATGGAGGTGGACATGTTATTCCCATACAGATGTCAGGAAGTGTCGTCTCTGAATTAAAGCCAGAACTTGCTAGCAAAACAAGAAAAAAAATATTTTTTTGCAAGAGTTGCTTTGGTTACTTGTAAGGAATCTGGGTGCAATTCAACCGGTTGCTCGCTAGCTATCGCAGCCTTTTTTTCCTGGCTCATCTCCTTGTTACTTATACACAGGGTTGGGTTGCTGGGAGAGCTCGGGAGAGCCCCTAGCTAAGATTCTGTGCAGTTTGGAGAACCCCCAAATCCCACTCCTGGTTGACCCCGCCTACCCGTCCCCTCCCCTCCGCCCGTTTTCGATGCAGGTAAGTGCAGGGGGTGCGTGGAGGCTCGGGGAGGGCAAAAAACAGGCCTCCTAAGGAGTTCAGGCAGACTGGAAATGGGCCCATTTCCGGCTTCCAGAGAGCCTCCGGAACTGGAGGAGGCTGTGTTTTCGCCCTCCTGGATGCTTGAGGAAAGCCCCAGGAGCCTGGGGAGGGCAAAAATGCCGCCCCCTGGTGGTGCAGGAGGCCAACTAGGCCACGCCCACCCACCAATCGGCCAGAGAACCCTGTGCTAAAAATTTTGAAGCCCACCCCTGCTTCTACAACCATCTTTTTGTCTACTCACCCTATAGGTGGGTAGTAGGCCTGTCATTTCCTCCTTCCTGAGAGGTCAGAAGAATGGAAATACAGGTAGACCTCAACTTACAACAGTTTGCAGACCGACCGAAGTCACAAAAGGCACTGGAAAAACGTTACTTGTGACCCTTTTTCACACTTATGACCATTGCACTATCCCCATGGTCACTTGATTTACATTTGACAACTGGCTCATATTTTATGATGGTTGCAGCATTCGGGGGTGTGTGTCATGCGATCCCCTTTTATGACTTTCTGACAAGCAAAGTCAGCAGGAAACCAGATTCACTTAACAACCGTGGGACTAATTTAACAACGGCAATGATTCACTTAACAAAGTTGGGAAGAAAAATCGTGAAACGGGACAAAAATGACTTCACCCATTTCTGACTTAGTGACATAAATTCTGGGCTCCATTGTGGTTTAAGTCAAGGATTACCTCAACCAACAACAACAACAAAATAGAAATAGAATACTTCCTTCTTCATTGCAAGTATTGTTTACAAGTATAAACCGTGATAGTAACATTTCCCTCACAAATGATCTCTTTTCCATATATCCATCTCTTATATATAAACTAATCTTTGAAGCCTCGTTGTTTCAATTTTAATGTCAGTAAAAGTCCATTAAGAGATAACAACGTATTGATTTTAATCTTGATCATAAAACAACCAACCGTATATTCCTTTTTTTTTTTTTTTACTTTTGACAGTCTTCATCTTTAATCCCTTTAAATAATGTCCTACCTAGAACTTGGTCTCGTTATATTACTTTTTTCCCCCATGTCTATTTTATTTCCTTATATGAGCTATTTTGGGAACTGGGTTATGTTCCTTTATGTTGGCCTATATCAACTGAATTGACTCTTCGTTAAGCGTCAAAAAACATCCCAGAGTGCTGTTATAAATCAAGGTGATATCCATTTCAAACACAAAGAGGAAATATTTATATTTGGGCTGCTTGACAGCTGGCTGACTTTTGCAACAGTTAGTAAAATTAGATAGGACAACACGAGTCCATCGTGAACACAATTCGGGCCTTTTTTCCCCCTCATTTCTTTTTACTTCATAAATCAGGATGGAATTATGGCGTTAACAAAATCTACCAACTGGCAAAGAAAGGAAAATGTTGAATATAATTATTCCCCCCCCCCCATATCATAGAGAACTTTCTGCAATGTACAGATCTGCACATGGCTCGCCGCATTGTACTGCATACACCACATTGCTCAGTTTGTGTCTGGGTGTTTTATCATTGGGGTGGATAAACTCTTGCCTTATGTGTTCTTAGGTTTGAAGTGTGCCCGTATGTATCCTGAGCTTTTCCAATATTCCTGCAACATACGGAATGACGACGTTGCTTCTAGGTAACCTGTGGCTAGGCCATCTTTGGTTGATGGAGCACTCCCTACGTTTTGCCCGCGTAGTTCTGTTTAAATTTAAAATTAAATTTGAAGCAGAAGTTGAACTAGAGGCAACCTCCTTAAAACCCTCCGCCCCACCAGCATCATTTTACCAAGTTAAACATGACAGAGGACAGTTACCAAATTGTTATGTTTATAAATGTTTCTAAAGCCTTAATGCTGAATTCAGCAACACAATTTGTTTAGCCAGAGAGGAGAAAGTGAACTGGAAGCGTTACGTGTGGTAGGATGATGAGACAGATAACATAATCAGAGTTGGAAGGGACCTTGTAGGTCACCTAGTCCAACCCCCTGCCCAAGCAGGAGACCATATACCATTTCTAACAAATGGCAGTCCAATCTCTTCTTGAAAGTCTCCAGGGATGGCGCTCCCACAACTTCCAAGGGCAACTTCTGTTCCATTGGTTGATTGTTCTCACTGTCAGAAAATTTCTCCTTATTTCCAGGTTAAATCTCTCCTTCTTCAATTTCCATCCATTATTCCTTGTCTGGCCTTCGGGTGCTTTGGAAAATAGCTTGACCCTCCCTCCTCTCTGTGGCAGCCCATCAAATATTGGAAGGCTGCTCTCCTGTCTCCCCTGGTCCTTCTCTTTCCTAGACTAGCCAGGCCCAGTTCCTGCAACTGTTCTTCATATGTTTTAGTCTCCAGTTCCCTAATCATCCTGGTTGCTCTTCTCTGCATACTTTCTAGAGTCTCAACATCTTTTTTATAATGTGATGACCAAAACTGGATGCAGTACTCTAGGTGTGGTCTTACTAAGGCTTTATGGAGTGGTATTAATATCTCACTTGATCTTGATTGTATCCCTCTGTTAATGCAATTTAGGATTGCATTGGCTTTTTTGGCTGCTGCTGCACACAGGTGGCTCCTATTTAGCTGGTTGTCCACTAAGATTCCAAGACTGATAGGAGAGGTTAAATAACCTGTCCCTTCCTTATTGCACCTACAGGTTTTAAAGCAAACTAATGAGAAATTGTGTGTAAGATCCGTGTAGCACATATCCTAGGAAAGGCTAACTGAAAAATAAAATAGTTACCAATACCTGGGTATTACTTTTCTTAATTACCTTTATTCTTAGAAAATGGCTAATGAAAAGCAACAGCCCTTCTCTGGGTTTTTGCAGAACTGGAAGTTCAGAGGAATATTTCCCAATGCAACACAAATAGCCTTTGTCGAGAGCTTTGGGCCAGCAGAATTGCCAGATCTAAAAATGGACACAGAAGAGGAATTGGCAGATAGGGCGATTCTGACAACCATATAATTAGATTCACTTAATGATGGTAGATTTCTACACACAGATGGGCAATTTTTACTGGTGGGTTTTGTCCTTGAAGTTTGCAAACCTTGGAAAGAAGATTCTATTCTTCTATTTCAAATCCGTTGGGGAGAAATGCAGGTAGGCCTCGTCTTATGACCATCATTTGAGCCCAACATTTATGCTGGTAAACAAGACAGTTGTCAAGTGATTCACTCTGCAGCTGTTAAGTTAGCAATACGGTTATTAAGTGAATCCAGCTTCCTGATTGACTTTTGCTTGTCAGAAGGTTGCAAAAGGGTTACCAAAACATTTAACGTTTGAGTATTAAAAATATTTCCTGCCTGGTCCTTCCCTTAATGCAACAATATACAAGTAGTCCTCAAGTTCGGCCACATTGAGCCCCAAATTTAGGTTGCTAAGGAAAACACTGAGTTTCCCTCCATTTTATGACCTTTCTTGCTCCAGGTCTTAAGCAAATCATTGCAGTTGTGAAGTTAGTAACCCCGTCATTAAATGAATCTGGCTTCTCCATTGACTTTGCTTATCAGAAGGTGTCATGCCCCTGTCGGAATCTGACTTGGAGGAGGAAGACAAACAGCTGACAGGGAGTGAGAGTGAGTGTGGCTCTGTTGGCTGTGGAGGAAAGTGAGGAAGGGCAAAGTTTGGCTGGGCAGAGCAGGGGAGAGGTAGAATAAGGGAATTGGAGTTCAGAGGAAGACCCAGGCCCGCCCACCCCTTCATCCTAGGGCATGCAGGGAGGAACAGAGAAGGGAGCAAGGTGGGTTGTGTGGCTTATGGAAGAGGAAAGGGCCCTGATTCCCTTCATTAACTGCAGCTGGGAACAGTGTATAAAAAAGGCAAGCTGCGTGCAGCAAGCTGCTGGGAGCAAACGTGACTTTATCTTGTATCGTCGTGGCTTATCTGTGTTCTTGGCGTCTTCCCAACTGTGTGAGTTTTGCCGTGCTTTCAAGTTTGAAATTCCTTCTCCTGCCCTGTGAAGCTAATTACTTCAGTTTGGTTTGTTTGGATTTTAAGTTACAGTTTGTGTTGACCATGTTTTGGACTTCATTCTCTGCAGTCCTGGGGAGAGTTTTTCTCCAGCCCGAAGGTAACACTGGGGGGCAAAGTTGAAGATGATAAAGGGATTCTTACTGCTTATCTGACTCTGTTGTCTTTGTACCACGCCCCTTTGGGTCATCACAGAAGGTTGCAAAAGTGGATTGCTTGACCCTGAGACACTGTAGCCATCATAACTGTGAGTCAGTTGCCAAGTGTCTGAATTTTGATCAGATGACTATGGAGATGCTGCAACGATCATAAGCAGGGGTGGGATTTTCCTGGTTCAGACCGATTCAGGTGAACCGATCGTTACACCGGCAGCATCTCACCATTGATCATGTGTGAAAAATGACAATAAGTCACTTTTTTCACAGCTAACAACAACAACAACAACAACATCAACATCATGAAAAATTGAAGAATGCTAATTTAGAAAGAGAGCAGGAGTAATAGACAAAAATGCCCCAGTAAAAACAGAATAAGGCCCTTGCAAGGAATAAACAGCTGTGCCACTGCTCAGACTGAATTTCTGTTGGCAGTGTGTTAGCAACCAGTCTCTTAGCACATTGTTCCTTAATGCAATTTGCCTTTTTCAAGATGCATTCAGAATTTCATAAAGGTTTTTCATTTCTATGGTCTTTTTTTTTTCTTTTTTAGGACGTTGTATTTAAAGTGGTAATGTTATCAATACTTAAAAATGCATCATAAAAATGATTTTTTAAAAACATATTCTACCCATACTGTGAAATGCAACCATTGTGCATTGCTAATGTTCCAGGATATGATTTGAGCTGATGTTGATTTGGCTTAATGTTAAACTAAGAAGAATGACAATGACCAGGCATCTTTTTCTTACGTTGGAGGGAAGTTGGTGAGGCTTTCCTTATATTTTGAAGCATAGTTTTTGTTGTGACATCAATGCACATTCAATAAAATTTATTATTAAAAAAAGCAGGATATCCTAGGCGTACGTATAAAATGGCTCAGTCTAGTTGGATTATGTGAGGTTAATTGCAATCTGCTGGAACAATATGGGGGTTTCAGGAATAAGGAGCCAATGTGTCCTACATTGGATCCTGAGGTGGATGGATGGATGGATGGATGGATGGATGGATGGATGGATGGATGGATGGACAAATGGATAGGTGAACAGGTGGATGATCAGGTGGATAGATGGATGGACGGGTAGATGAATGGACAAGTGGATAGGTGGATAGGTGGATGTTCAGGTGGATAGATGGATGGGTGGGTGGATGGACAAACGGATAGGTTGATAGATGGACAGGTGGATGGATGGATGGACAAATGGATAGGTGGACAGGTGGATGGACAGGTGGGTAGATGGATGGACGGGTAGATGGATGGACAAGTGGATAGGTGGATGATCAGGTGGATAGATGGATGGGTGGGTGGGTGGATGGACAAATGGATAGGTGGATAGATGGACAGGTGGATGGATGGACAGACAAATGGATAGGTGGACAAGTGCATGGTCAGGTGGATGGACGGATGGATAGATAGAAATGGATGGATGGAAAAAAGATAGACTGAAAAGAGATAGCCAGAAACTGTCACCAAATACATAGCCACGATCAAATAGAAACAACCACTAAAACAGAGTAATGTCAAATGTGTATGTTAAGCTTTGCGGGGGAGGGGGGACGACGACACATGGCCTAGATACTGGTCAATTTAGGCAAATTATAAGTAAGGTTGTGTGATGAAAGAAACTACCAGGAAAAAAAGATCAAGGAAGATAGGTTTGCTAAAGAAAGGCACATCATAATTGCAAACAATTCTATGCAAGAGGAAACATAGATGACAAGAAGAAACCGAAGAGGCTACCAAAAGAAAAGAAAACTTAGTGAAGATCTAAAAGAAAAGGGAAAAAGACGATGCATAGAGATTGTGAAAAAGCACCAGGTCATGATAAAATAATGCACACAGGTGTCCTTTACCTCTGAAGCTTGTGTCTGCCTAGCTTCAAAGCTCGGAACGAGCTGAAGTAGCCAAAGGAGCTCTCGAGTTATTCTTGTCATGCTTTGCTCAGTTCAAAATGAAATCAAATGAATTTTTTTTTTTAAAAAGCACCAGCTGCTCAGTGAAGGAACCAAAATGCCAACAGGTAACTCTGAAAACACAAAGCTGCTCCTTTTTCCTCAACAACAACAACAACAAAGAATTGCCTTTCCTCAGGAGATTGTGAAGAGGAAGAGGCAAAAATTAAAATCTGGGATTGACCGAACCATGATCAGAAATAGCTCTCTGAATTAATTTCCATCTGAGGACCAGATGGATTGGGACTGTCAGTCCCATCAAAGTAAGATGGGCTTTCTCATCCATAACAGGTAGTCCTCCACTTACAACAGTAACAGACAGATTCCTTGTGTGTCCAATCATACTTGGCCAATAAAGAATTCTCTCTTCTCTTCCCTTCCTTTCCCTTCCTCCTCCTCTCCTCTCCTCTCCTCTCCTCTCCTCTCCTCTCCTCTCCTTCTCTTCTCCTCTCTTACAAAGACTGTGACTTTGTTGCTTATATCCTTACGATTTATATTGATAGTTTCCTAGTATGATTTGATAGCTTATTTGTACCCTATGACTATCATTAAGTGTTGTACCTGATGATTCTTGACTCTTGACGAATGTTATCTTTTCTTTTTATGTACATTGAGAGCATTTGCACCAAGACAAATTCCTTGTGTGTCCAATCACACTTGGCCAATAAAGAATTCTATTTTATCCTATCCTATCCTGTCCTGTCCTGTCCTGTCCTGTCCTATCCTATCCTATCCTATCCTATTTTCCATTACATTCCATCCATCCATCCATCCAATTCCTATTCTATTCTACTCTACTCTCTCTACTATTATTCTATTCTATTCTATTCTATTCTATTCTATTCTATTCTATTCTATTCTATTCTATTCTATTCTATTCTACTCTACCCTACCCTACTCTACTCTACTCTATTATTATTCTATTCTATTCTATTCTATTCTATTCTATTCTATTCTATTCTATTCTATTCTATTCTATTCTATTATTCTTATTTCTATTCTATTCTATTCTACTCTACTCTACTCTATTATTAATCTATTCTATTCTACTCTAATTCTTATTTCTATTCTATTCTATTCTATTCTATTCTATTCTATTCTATTCTATTCTATTCTATTCTATTCTATTCTATTCTATTCCACCCTGCCCTGCCCTGCCCTGCCCTGCCCTGCATTCTACTCTACTCTACTCTACTCTACTCTACTCTACTCTACTCTACTCTACTCTGCATTCTATTCTATTCTACTCTGTTATTATTCTATTCTATTCTACTCTGTTATTATTCTACTCTACTCTACTCTACTTTATTCTTCCACTTCACTCTACCCCACCCCACCCCATCCAATTTCCTTTCCTGTCCTATTCTGTAGCACAAGTAGGTTTTGTATTTTCTGCTTCTAGCTTTATGGATAGGTGACAGCAGCCTCCTATATTTGTAGATGTATTTCCTGGCTCTACTTCAGCATTTCTGTCAATGGCAACAGAACAATTGCTTCCGTTAGTGAAGCTTCTCCAACATTTCTGCTCTGCAAGGAGCTTTGTTAAGTTCCAAATAATATCGCCCTTGCCACCTGCAGTCTGGGATAAAAAGCTTTGGTTGAGCTGCTTTGTTTGCCGTTCTTTTTAGATCCTCTTGAGAGATTGGAGTAGAGATCATCCGGAGGGGTGTTTTAAGTGGGGCGTGAAATGACAGCATTCAAGAAAGGTTTCTTAAAATTTCTGTTTTGCAGCTTTTTCCCCTTGTTTATTTTGTTTTATTTTAATCCTTCAGAAGCCTTCGTCTATTCCCCAAAATACTAACTCCTGCCTGGCATAAAATTGCTGCTTGATGGATTGTAGCTACAAGCAGAAGGCAAACGAAGAGGCAGGAGTTGACAGCAAAGATTCAAATGGACTTAAGTGAAACTACTTTAAATTAAACCCGTCTCTGCTTCGGTGCCTCAGATGAGGGATTCAAGACTGACATCTGGTGCGTGCAAAATATGTCTTCCAAATCTGGCATTGCGGTTGCTCGGGCATGCTTCAGTGACTTTAGCATTCACCTTGACCCAAAATCGTACTTATTCCTTAAAATATACCTAGGCACCGTCTTCAGGCGAAATACAAAAAAAGTAATAATGTAAAAACCGATTCGAAGATGCAGCACGCAACTGAATTGGACCATGACTTTTACAACTGATGCACAGATCAAGTGTCACAATGATTGATGTTCATTTCTGCCTGTTGCTTTATAAGTTGTTGTTTATCTTGAAGAATGATTGAAAGAGTGGATGAGAAATCTTGTACATAAAGAAACGCAGGCCCAGTGTGAGGCTGCATCTTTTAGAGACAGAACTAGCTAATTTAGGAAAACGGTGAAATTTGTTGAACTATCTATAAAGAGAAGGGGATAATTTTTTTTATCATAGATCTGTTCTTCAATAAAATCAATTTTTATTAACTGCCCAAGGAGCTGCTGATCCAGTTCCACAGAGGAATGATTGAGTCTCTCATCTGCACCTCTATAACTGTCTGGTTTGGTTCTGCAGCCCAACAGGACAGACATAGACTTCAGAGAGTAATAAGGACTGCAGAAAAACAATTACTACCTACCTGCCATCCATCAAGGACCTGTATACTGCACCCTGAGTCAAAAAGAGGGCTGTGAAAATATCTACAGACTCCTCACATCCTGGACATAAACTGTTTGAACTCCTACCCTCAAAGCGACACTATAGAGCCCTGCACACCAGAACAACTAGACACAAGGACAGTTTTTCCCTGAACGCCATCTGCTAAACAAATAATTCCCTCAACACTCTCCAACTATTTACAAAGTCTGCATTACTATTACTATTAATCTTCTCATTGTTCCTATCACCCATCCCCTCCCACTTGTGACTGTATGGCTGTAACTTTGTCACTTGTATTCCAACGATTTTTACTGTTTCCTAGTATGATTTGATTGCTTATTGTATCCTATGACTATTATTAAGTGTTGTACTTTATGATTCTTGATGAATGTATCTTTTCTTTTTATGTACACTGAGAGCATTTGCACCAAGACAAATTCCTTGTGTGTCCAATCACACTTGGCCAATAAAGAATTCTATCCTATCCTATCCTATCCTATCCTATCCTATCCTATCCTATCGTATTTTCTATTCCATTCCATCCATCCATCCTATTCCTATTCCACTGTACTCTACTCTACTCTTTCTACTCTATCATTATTCTATTCTACTCTGCTCTGTTATTATTCTATTCTATTATTATTCTATTCTATTATTCATTCATTCGTTTGATTGTTTAATTGCAGTCGGTACTATGAAATGGACAACCTATGAAGTGGCAGTCCTTGGTAGTCCTTGTCCTACAACAACAAAATGTATGTTGCTAAGGGAGACATTTGTTATGTGAATTTTGCAGCCTACCCTGCCACAATCTGCTAAGCAAGTCGCTGCAATTGTTGGGAACATGATTGTTAAGTGAATCTGGCTTCCCCATTGATTTTGCTTGTCAGAAGGTCACAAGAGGGGATTCACATGACCCCGGGGCACTGCAGCCGTCATAACTCTGAGTTAGTTGCCAAGGGGCTGAATTTTGATTATGTGACGAAGGGGATTTCATTTATTTATTCATGGTGGTAGCTCAACGAAATAAATTTAACCCGTAGTGTATTTCTTACCTTTCTGTTTCCAGAGTGGAAAGATTTAAAAATAATGAGAGCAATTAAATTTGGTGTGGCGTATTTTAGTATTGATTAATAATACTTCTCGTCCCTTCTAGGATAACTCAAGGTGTAACCCATGCCTGCGTACATGAAATTGTGACATTACAGTGCACCTAGAAAGTTGGGTTTGTTTCACTGTTATTTTTAGAATTGGGGGTAATTATCCGTATTGTATTCTTTTTATAGATTACCTTTCTCAAGGAATAGACCTTTCTGGAATTGAGGTAATTGAAAACGAACTGCTTTTTATTGCAAGAGCTCGACTCGAAGTAGAAAACCAGGCCAAAAGGTTGCTCGAACAAGGAATAGAAACCCAGGTAAAAAGGTTTTTTTATTTCCTTCCTTAAGAAAGATAAAAAGAGTCAGTGTAATCCGGGATGGGGATTCAGCTGGTTTGGGAGGGTTCGGGTGAACTGGATGTTAAATTTACATCTAGTTCGCCCAACCAGTTGTTGAAACGACCGGCTGCCCCGCCCACCACGCCCCTCCCAGAAGTCTCCACACAGCCCGTTTTGGATGCAGGTAAGTGCAGGGCCCGTGTGGAAGCTCTGGGAGGGCAAAAAACAGCCCTTATGGAAGTTCCAGAAGTCCGGAAACGGGCCTGTTTCTGGCTTCTGGAGGATCTCCATAGCCTAGGGAAGACCATTTTCGCCCTCCCAGAGGCCTGAGAGAAGCCCCCGTTCTGTTCTGTTCTGCTCTGTTCTGTTCTATTCTATTTTACGAAAGTACGTAAAAAATGCAAGTGGAAAAATAGGGACCACCTTTGGTGGGAAGGTAACAGCCTTCCATGTACCTTCGGCGTTGAATCATGCAGGCCACATGACCACGGAGACGTCTTCGGACAGCGCTGGGTGTTTGGCTTTGTAACGGAGATGAGCACCGCCCCCTAAAGCCAGGAACGACTAGCATATATGTGCAAGGGGAACCTTTACCTTTACCTATCCCTCCTCCACAATTAGCTAACTTTTTGACTACAGAATGCATAAATATCCACATCCTTTTCTTGTACTGTGCGCGAAATACCTTGTTCCACGGGTTTTTCACACTCTATTAGCTGTTGAGGGCAACCAATGAGTAGAATCCCCCCCCCCCCAAAGTTAATGGCAGACCATTAGAACAATTGGCTATCCTATTAGCCTGCCCCTCAAAACAATCAAAGAATTATTAGCATTTCTTGCCCGTCATGCATGATTTGCTTTCAGTCCACCAAAGGATTCATTGGGAGAGCTTCATTAATGCTTAATTGTATCTGGAAGAAAAAAGCGCCAGGATGAAGGGTTTGCTTCTCAGATGCGTTGATGAATTTTTTGCAGTACATCACTTGGGAGATAAATCTGCTCTTCGCTACGGCCCTGAAAAAGATGCACACTTTTTGGGACTGCGAGAGGGAGCCAGACAATGGTGGAAATGAAATGTCAAATAATGCTTCTTTCCCACTTGATATGAATTATTTAAATATTTATTTATTTACCGAGCATACAGATATTACAGAGACTTCTGGAAGGGACTTTAGAGGTCTTGTAGTCCAACCAACCCCAACCAGGGGAGACCCTCTACTATTCTGGACAAATGGCTAACCAGTCTCCAGTCATGGAGCACCCACAACTTCTGGAGAACTTCTTGATTGTTCTCACTGTCAGAAAGTTTCTCCTTATTTCCAGGTTGAATCTCTCCTTATCCAGTTTCCATCCATTATTCCTTGTCTGGCCTTCGGGTGCTTTGGAAAATAGCTTGACCCCTTCCTCTCTGTGGCAGCCCCTCAAATATTGGAAGACCGCTATCCTGTCTCCCCTGGTCTGTCTCTTCACTAGACTAGCCATACCCAGTTCCTGCAACCGTTCTTTGTATGTTTTAGCCTCCAATCCCCTAATCATCCTGGTTGCTTTTCTCTGCAAGCCTCTCCAATTGCCGACAACTGTGAGTGGCATAAGAAATATCTCTTATCTACATATCAGGTCAAAAAAAAACATTAACAAAATTACAAATGCAGTAATCAAAGTATAATCCCACAACACTGTCGAACTATCTAGTAAAGCTGTATTACTATTCTTCTTCTCATCTTTCCTATTACCTATCTCCTTATTGGACAATAACTTGTATCTTACAATTGTAATGTTTTATTTAGTGTCCTAGGATGGTTTATATCGATTGCTTATTTAGTATCTTATGACTATCACTAAGTGTTGTATCTTATGATTCAAGATGAATGTATTTTTATGATGACTATGATCATGAGTTATCACTTGTTGCTTGTACCCTGAGAGTTTTTGCACCAGACAAATTCCTTGTGTGTTCAATCACACTTGGCCAAGAAAGAATTCTATTCTATTCTATTCTATTCTATTCTATTCTATTCTATTCTATTCTATTCTATTCTATTCTAGTGTAGTCTGCCCTGCCCTGCCCTGCCCTGCCCTGCCTTGCATTCTATTCTACTCTATTCTGCATTCTATTCAGTTCTTACTCTGCACTCATTCTAATCTATTCTACCTACTCTGCATTCTATTCTAATCTATTCTACTCTGCATTCTATTCAGTTCTACTACTCTGCATTCTATTCTAATCTATTCTACTCTACTTCTAATCTACTCACTCTACATTCTATTCTAATCTATTCTACTCTATTCTGCATTCTATTCAATTCTACTCTACTCTGCATTCTATTCTAATCTATTCTACTCTACTCTGCATTCTATTCTATTCTACTCTACGCTACTTTACTCTGCGTTCATTTATTCTACTCTACTCTGCATTCTGTTCTAATCTATTCTACTCTATTCTGCATTCTATTCTATTCTACTCTACTCTGCATTCTATTCTAATCTATTCTACTCTGCATTCTATTCTAATCTACTCTGCATTCTCTTCTATTCTACTCCACACTACTTTACTCTACTCTGCGTTCATTTATTCTACTCTACTCTGCATTCTATTCTAATCCATTCTACTCTATTCTGCATTCTATTCTAATGTAATCTACTCTGCATTCTATTCTACCCTACTCTGCATTCTACTCTGTATTCTATTCTATTCTAATCTACTCTATTCTGCATTCTATTCTACTCTATTCCGCATTCTATTCTAATCTATTCTATGCTATTCTGCATTCTATTCAGTTCTACTCTACTCTGCATTCTATTCTAATCTATTCTACTCTACTCTGCATTCTATTCTAATCTAATCTACTCTATTCTGCATTCTATTCTACTCTACTCCGCATTCTATTTTAATCTATTCTACTCTATTCTGCATTCTATTCAATTCTACTCTACTCTGCATTCTATTCTAATCTAGTCTACTCTACTCTGCATTCTATTTTATTCTACTCTACACTACTTTACTCTGCATTCATCTAGTCTACTCTACTCTGCATTCTATTCTACTCTACTTTGTATTCTATTCTATTCTAATCTATTCTACTCTACTCTGCATTCTATTTTATTCTGTTCTATTCTATTCTATTCTATTCTATTCTATTCTATTCTATTCTATTCTTCATTTTCTATTATATTCTATTGTACTCTACATATAAAAAACTAGAAACATCCATTACATGAAACAAATACCCCAAAGGAAGCTGCTTTAAAAATGCCTCAACTTCCCTGCTTCAATAGAGGAGTTCTAATGGCCTTCTTAAAAACAAACAAGTGAGGAACTAGTGGTGTGTTCAGGAGAACGCTGGCCCACCAAAGAAGGGGTCAACAGTTTCGAAGACCCATTTCCTTGATCCCAAGAGAAGAAATACGGAGAGAGCCCACTTAATCAGATCTTGTTGAACAGGCAAGTAGGATTTTGAAGTAAGACAGCTTGAAGGTATCCAGATCTTCAACCGTGCAAGGTTTTAAAAGTAGCAACCAACAGCAGCTTAAACCATACCCAGGACAAGGTAATTGGTGCAAAAAACAGAACGGCACATGGAAACGAGGGAAGAGATGCTGGCAGAGAGAATTGGATAAAGCAGCAGCCCCCAATCTTTCTTGGGGACTGCTGGGGGTGCGGAGAGGGGAACTGAGCTGTGTAAATGTCAGCCCAGCACACGTGTGTATGCAGCCCTTGCACCAGTGGCGGGCTGGCATGTACGCGCAGGCAAGTTGAGCTGCGTACGCACGCTCCAGCCAGTCACTCGCGTGGCCCAATTCTGAATAGGCCGCAGCCCAGAGGTTGGGGACCTCTGAGATAAAGGACTGGGAGTCCTGAGCTGAATAAGGGGCAAGGAAAGAAACTTAGAAAGGATCTGCCCTAATTTATCAGATGGTAAAAAGGGACAGCTGGAAATTTTTACTTTCAGAGTTGCAAGAATTGTAGCTACGTGGCTGCAAAAGTTCAAGTCCACAGTGAAGGTCCAATTAAATTGATTTATCATGTCTCTATGCAGAAATCTTCTCAACTAACCTGGAGTTAGATAAGAGCCAACAGAATTCAAGGGAGCTTGGACTTCCACCAACACTAATAGGGCAAGCCATAGAATAAAACAGAATAAGGATAGGATAGGATAGGATAGGATAGGATAGAATAGAATAGAATAGAATAGAATAGAATAGAATAGAATAGAATAGAATAGAATGCTTTATTGGCCAAGTGTGATTAGATACACAAGGAATTTGTCTTGATGCAAATTCTCTCAGTGTACATAAAAGAAAAAATACATTTGTCAAGAATCAAGGTGCAACACTTAATGATAGTCATAGGGTACAATAAGCAATCAAATCACACTAGGAAACAGTATAGATATAGATATCTATATCATATAGATCGTAAGGATACAAGCGACAAAGTTACAGTCATACAGTCACAAGTGGGAAGGGATGGGTGATAAGGAGTGATGAGAAGATTAATAGTAATAGTAGTGCAGACTTTGTAAATAGTTGGACACTATTGAGGGAATTACTTGTTTAGCGGAGTGATGGCATTTGGGAAAAATTCCCCTTGTGTCTAGTTGTTCAGGTGTGCAGTGCTCTATAGTGTCGTTTTGAGGGTAGGAGTTGAAACAGTTTATGTCCAGGATGTGAGGGGTCTGTAAATATTTTCACAGCCCTCTTTTTGGCTCATGCAGTAAATATATATAAATTGAGAGCAAACCCCATTCCTTACTAGCACTGATGCTGTTACCTAGTTGGGTAATGAAATGTCTGCAAAAAAACAACAACAACAGCAACCCCAAACTTAGAGGCCTCATTTCAACCCTGAGCTACAAATATTCTCCTTTATCAGTACATCACATGATTTTCTGTTTCTAAAGGTAGCTAGATACTGTGACTGTCATCTAGCATTCACCTGTGTTTCCTTCCCCAAATTTGAATGTCATGAAATGTGGCTTGCTCTGCATCTTTTATCAACAACACATTTGCTTCTGAGGTGTTTTTTTGTTATTACAATGAATGTCGACAGGCTTCTTCTTCCTTAAAAATAGCTCAATAGATTATGTCCCTCTCTATGCATAATGCAGAAGCGTGAATCCCGATGGCTCTAACTACCCCATTCCTTTAAACTGCATGAAATATTTTGAGCCATTGTTGTTGCTTTTAAATCTCTTGAGAGGAAAAATTGTGTAAACGATCTGGGTAGCCAAATTGGAGTTATCAGATGTTTACACATCTGCGCCACACACATATCGGAGACTGTGAACACATCTGTTAAATAAGTATTCTACACATATTTCAAATAACAGATAATCAGAGTTGGAAGGGACCTTGTAGGTCATCTAGTCCAACCCCCTGCCTAAGTAAGAGACCCTTCACCATTTCTGACATAGGGCAGTCCAGTCTCTTCTTCAAAGCTTCCAATGATGAAGCTCCCACAACTTCTGTTCCATTGATTGTTCTGTCAGAAAATTTCTCCTTATTTCCAGGTTAAATCTCTCCTTGTTCAGTTTCCATCCATTATTCCTTGTTTGGCCTTCGGGTGCTTTAGAAAATAGCTTGACCCCCCCTCCTCTCTGTGGCAGCCCCTCAAATATTGCAAAACTGCTATCATGTCTCCCCTGGTCCTTCTCTTCACTAGACTAGCCAGGCCCAGTTCCTGTTCTACAGATACACTATTAAATAAATATTCTACACATACACTATTAAATAAGTGTTCTACGCACAGCCAAAACTGTTAAAAATGTTCCTCTAGTTTGATGCTAATTGTATTTATTCACAAATAAACCTCACAGCTGCCAGCAAAAATTTACACTAAGGACTTTCTTGCAAATATAGGTAGCACAGTTCACTCAAGGGCACTCAATACAATTTACAAGGGCACTCAATACAATTTATTTATGACTGTTTTTCATGCTTACGACTTTTGTAGCATCCCCATGGTCACGTGATCAAAATTTGGGCGCTTGGCAGTTGGTTCATATTTATGACGGTCTCAGTGTCCCCGAGGTCACATGACCTGAGTAAAAGTCAACAGGGAGTCCAGATTCACTTAAGAACCATGTCGCTAACTGAACAACTGCAGTGATTCACTTAAGGGCTGACAAGAAAGTTCATAAAATGGGGCAAAACTCACTTAACAAATGTCTCACTTAGTGACATCAATTTTGAGCTCAATTGTGTGGTCGTAACTCAAGGACTGCCTACACTGTACAAGACCTTGGGTAGACACTGGAAAAAACAGCCTTGGTTTTGAGTCTGAAGGATTGTTTCTTGTTGAAGTTCCCATCCTGTGAAAATAATGTAATGAAAATAATGTAATGTGGACATTAAAATAATGTAATGTGGACAGTAGATATACCGTTCCACATAATCCTTATCTTTGCAAGTTTTAAAATAAGCCAGAAATTTCTCTGCAATATAATCAGCTGATAGTGATACATCCTAGAATATCTTTTTTGCGTTTCCATAGGAACAGATGGCAGAATGTTTGAATCTTGAAAGCCAAAGCAGAATACATTTTCAGATGGGCCTGGCTTACCAAGTTTTGTATTCCCGAAATGTTAAAAAGAAAAAAGAAAAAAAAGGACAGCACATCACATAAGGCCTATTGCTCCCTTGATGTTTGTTATTCCTCCTAGAACTGGCATATTTATACGGTGGGAAAAAAAAGAGACCCATCCCTAAGGAAGGAGACAGCCATTTTGATCAAATCTGCATGCTGTAAAGCAGGGGCAGCAAACTCAAGGCCTGGGGCCCAGATCTGGCCTGCGAGGTGCTTAGATCTGGCCTGTGGGGCACCCTCAGGTATGGGATTCTACCGGTTCAGACCAGTTTGGGAGAACCGGATGTTAAAGTTACATCTGGTTCGCCACACCGGTATTTCAACTGACCAGCTGGCCCTGCCCATCCCGCTCTGTCCCTCCCAGGAGTCTCCACATGGCGCATTTTTGATGCAGGGTCTGCGTGGAGGCTCTGGAGGGGGAAAATGGGCCTTCTGGAAGGCCGGAAACGGGCCTGTTTCCGGCTTCCGGAAGGCCTCTAGAGCCCAGGGGAGGCCGTTTTCACTCTCTGAGAGGCCCGGGGGAAGCCTCTGGACCCTTGGGAGGGTGAAAACGGCCTCCCCCAGGCTCTGGAGGCCCACCGGAAGCCAGAAACAGGACATTCCAGTAGGCCATGTCCACCACGCCCACCCAACAACTGGGCAGCGAACTGGTTGCTGGGATTTTTGAATCCCACCCCTGGGCACCCTGGAAACAGGGAAGGACCGGCCCACGTTGTCTCTGCCAGCCAAAAAGAAAGCTCAGGGGGGTGCCCCCAACACGAGTGATGTTGAGCTGGCCATGCCCACCCCAGGTCCCCGGGGTCCAATACAACCCTAATGTGGCCCTCAATGAAATCGAGTTTGACAGTGCTGTAAACAATTCATAACAACAAAGTTCAAACAATTTACTATTTGTATAGAAACTCGCTACTGTTCAAGAACTTTAAGAACAGAATTGCAATACACAATTGAGCCCAAAATCTATATTTTTTTAAATACATTTTTTTAAACATTAAAAGTTCCATATCTATCTGAACAGCATGTTATCCGGACACAAGTTAGTTTTAAGTAAAGAGATAACAATAATCATAATAATAATATCCATGATAAACATATCAATATGAATCACAAAGTAATTGTCATGCCCCTGTTGGAGTCTGACTCTGAGGGAGAGGTGGAACAGCTGACAGGGAGTGGGAGTGTAGCTCCTGTGGCTGTGGAGGAAACTGGGGAAGGGCTCAAGCCAGATGGGCATTCAGAGGAAGACCCAGACCCATCCCCTCTTCATCCTAGGGCACACAGGGAGGAGCGGATAAGGGAGAAACGTGAGTGGTGTGGTCTACGGGGGAGGAAAGGGCCTTGATCCCCTTCATAGGCTGCAGCTGGGAGGACTGTTTAAAAGGACAAACTGCGGATGGCAAAGTTACTGGAAGGAAAGCATGCATTATTCTTGTCAGAGCTTATCTCTGTTTTGGCTTCCTCCCAACTGTGGTTGCTGCGTTATCTGGTAGAAGTTCGCAATTAATCATCCTGACCTGCCGTAGTAATTCCTTCAGTGTGGTTTGTGTTGGGTTTTTTATTTCGAATTAACTTTACTTTGGGTGCAGACTGCATTTACTCCCTCTGTAAACTGTTTTCTTTAAGAGTGATATCCAGCAGAGGATAATTGGACATTGGGGCCAAGTTGGAGGCATTAAAGGGACTTTCTTCTATTTTTGTGACTTGGCTATTTTTGTGTCACAGCCCGAGTCAGCACAGTAATAATACAATTCGTTTATCTGTCTTGAAAAATTTTCAACACAATTTTTTTTATTGTCTTTCTAATCTTTAGTTTCAAACCCCTGTCTGTCTAAATTGTTAAGTGAGACATTTGTTAAGTGAGATTTGCCCCATTTTACGACCTTTCTTGCCACAGTTGTTGAGTGAATCCCTGCAGGTGATGAGTTAGTAATGCGGTCGTTAAGTGAATCTGGCTTCAATACTGGCTTCAATACTAATTGGCATTAAATGAGAGTCAATGGAATTCAAGAGGGGTTGGACTCACTTAGATCATTTGTGGCAACACACCAATTCTAGGCTGATGGCTTCCTTAACTCTCCCCCCCCACCAGTTCTGTATACTCTTCAAACATTTATAAAAATTTATTTCAACTATTAAATATTGTAATACATAACTTCTGTAAGGTTCCTATTGGTGGGGAGCCAATGGGTTTTTATATTTATCTGTACCAGTAAGACCTGAAGTACAGTAAGCTGCTGTGTGTGTAATTAAAAAGATATATATTTTCAGTTACAAAAACGTCTAATTAGTCACAACAGCTGTTGTTAATATCTATGTGTCCGCTTTGTATTGTTAAATTGGTTTGAAACATTGTAATAAAATAGGATCCCTGTTAATGAGAATCAATTACAATAGTTTGTTTTTTTTTGTTATGCATGAGTGTTTATATTCCATAAAAGAACATAGGCTCTTTTGACTAAATAAAAAAAGAGAAAGCTATCATGAGTTTTAATGACTGTAATTGTATATTGGAAAATGTCAAGCTTGACAAATACTGGCCGCAGTGATCTTGAAACATATTTATTTGCTTTGAGATTGGTTAAACTTCAGGAAAAGTAAATTGCCTGAGGTAAATGAGTGAGGGTGTTTATCGCTCTTCTATAATTTCATTCCCACCAAGACTATATTGGAAAGAGGTAAATATTGCAGGAGAAAAGAAAATCAGAGATGAAAAGAAGGAAATCAGCCAGTAGTTTTTGATTGTTTCCATCACTACATAATTAAATGACCCTTTGGGTCTGTCATGCTCCTGTTGGAGTCTGAATCCGAGGAGGAAGACGAACAGCTGACAGGGAGTGGGAATCTGGCTCCGTTGGCTGTGGAGGAAACTGGGACAGGGCAAAGTCCAGCTGGGCAGAGCAGGGAAGAAATAGAACAAGAGAGAGGGAGTTCAGAAGAAGACCCAGGCCCACCCACTCTTCATCCTAGGGCACACAGGGAGGAATGGAGGAGAGCAACATGGGTTGCATGGCTTTCGGGGGAGGAAAAGGTCCTGATTCCCTTCATTAGCCACAGCTGGGAGTGAGAGTTAAAAAAGAAATGCATGTTGAGTATGGCAGCTACTGGGAGCAAATGTGAGTTTATTTTGTGTTGACTTTAGTTATCTGTGTTCCTCACGTCTTCCTAACCAGGTTGAGTTATTGCCATGCCTTCACATCTGGAATTCTTGCTCCTGCCCTGTTGGAATAATTACCCCATTTTGCCTTGATTGGACTTATAGTTACAGTTTTTGTTGACCATGTTTTGGACTTGATTCTCTGCAACCACAGGCTGTTCCTGGGAAAGTTTTCTCCAGCCCAGAAGATAACCAGGACATTGAGGGCAAAGTTGAAGCTAATAAAGGGACTCCTACTGATTATCTGGCTGTGTTGCCTTTGTGCCACACCTCAGGTCATCACAGGGTCTAGGGCCTGGGGACTCTCTAACCGACCCAATCAAGAGCATGTCAGAAGTGTTACAATGATCCTTGTTAAAAATCCTCGTATCTTTTCTTTTATGTACACTGAGAGCATTTGCACCAAGACAAATTCCCTGTGTGTCTAACTACACTTGGCCAATAAAGAATTCTATTCTATTCTATTCTATTCTATTCTATTCTATTCTATTCTATTCTATTCTATTCTATTCTAAAAGTCTGAGCTGCGATGCACAAAATTATCTGGAAGCTGTAAAAGTCTCGGTATGTTCACACGTTCCTCTTGTGAGATGGATCCTAAAATGTTTTTTTAAAAAATGTAAAAAAGGCCACTCCTCCAACACAAGCTTATAAATCAGGGTTTTTCGACATGAAGAGGCCTGAACTTCAACTCCCAGAATTCCCCAGTCAGCATGAAGTCCAGACATCTTAAAGTTGATTGAGAAACCGTTATAAATTTGGGGTCTTTGGTGCTCTCTGAGCTTGGTGGTTTTCTTGCAGACGTTTCATTACCAAACTAGGTAACATCATCAGTGATAGGAGGGAGTGGGGTTTGTGGATGGAAGAGGAGGAGGAGGAGGTGGAGGAGGAGGAAGACGACAACGACAACTGTGGGGTTCTTAGTGAGCTTGGTTGGTTTATTGCAGACATTTCGTTATCCAACTAGGTAACATCATCAGTGCTAGAAGGGTTTGTGGATGGAAGAGAAGGAGAAGGGGAGGAGGAGAAGGAGGACTGTGGGGTCCCTGGTGCTCTTCTGAACTGGGTTGTTTTCTTGCAGACATTTCATTACCAAACTAGGTAACATCATCAGTGCTACCTAACATCCTAGCATTGATCATGTACCTACTTTGGCAGGGAAACATCTACAAGAAAACAACTCAGCTCAGACAGCAACAAGGACCCCACAGTTCAAAACCCTGAGCAACAAAATATTCTCTTCTATCGGTAGTTGTAAACTTTATACGGAATGAAATTCTGTTCCTCCTCCAAACTCCCCAAGTTCATAGATCAAGCAACATTTCTTAGAAACAGGGCAGACACCGGTAGTTTGAAACCTTTGGGGATTGTGTCAATATGAATTCCGTTTCCACCCAAACCACGCTCCTCTTTTTGAATTACCACACAAACAAGCCCTTAAGAGACACCTTGAGAAGGAGGGATCAATAATAAATTACGAGCTGAGCGGCCTTACTTCCTTATTAAAGGCATGAAAGCCGTCAGAACAAGTTTCAAAGTTTGCAAGTGACAGTATCCCTACTGATAGGCTGTGAAGAGACCCACAAAAGGGAGCAAGCTCATAGTTGCTTTATGAAAGTCTGATGTGGGAACTGGAGCTTTGGACATGGGTAATGGGAGAAGTGGGGGGGGGGCTTGGCAGCAACCCTTTGCCCCATCACTCAAGATTGATTATGTTATGGGAGAGAGAAACATTACAAACTATTCTATTTTGGGGGGCAAAGTTATTATCCTAGGAGGGGTTGTCAGATCTTACAATTTAGTATTTTAATGATACCTATGTTTCCCTGAAAATAAGACATGGTCTTATATTAATTTTTGCTCCAAAAGACACATTAGGGCTTATTTTCCAGTTAGGTCTTATTTGGGGGGAAATACGGTACTAAATGCATCCGCCTGGCTGGCTATCTTAACTGGGGCTTATTTTGGGGGTAGAGCTTATATTATGAACATCCTGAAAAAATCATGCTATGGCTTATTTTCTGGTTGGGTCTTATTTTCGGGGAAACATGGTAGTGGGTAGCAATCCTGCTGGTAGTAGTGGTAAATTTTATCGGATCCCTATGTGAGAGTAATGGGACATACTGTTTTTTCATGGGAATTGAGTGAGGGGATTAATAAGAGAATTATGGATAGGAATACAGGTAGTCCTTGACATGACACAATTGAGCCCCCAAATTATGTTAAGTAAGACATTTGTTAAGTGATTTTTGCCCCGTTTTACAACCTTTTGAGCCCCAGTTAAGTGAATCATTGCAGTTGTTAGTAACCAGACTGTTAAGCGAATTTGGCTTCCCCATTGATCACACGACCACGGGGATTCTGCCACAGTCATAAGTGTGAACAACGGTCATAAGTCACTTTTTTTTCAGTGACATTGTAATTGAACGGTCACTAAACAAGCTGTATAAGGATTGTATAAGGCAGTGATGGTGAACCTTTTTGTTGTGTGCTGAAAGTGCGCGTGGCACCCACAATGCAATGCGCCCCACCCCCTCTGTGCATGCGTGCGCAACACCCCTACCCCCTTACCTGCACTGCACATGCGCATGCCTCCCAGCTGATTTTCAGCCCGTTTGAGGCTGTTTTCGCCCTCCTGGAGGCTTGAGGGAAGCCACTGCAGCCTCAGGAGGCCGAAAAACAGGCCTTCTGGAAATACCGGAAGTGCCCATTTTCAGCCTCCAGGGGGCCTTTGGAACCCAAGGGAGGCCGTTTTTGCCTCCTGGAGGCTTGATGGAAGCCTCTGGAGCCTTGGGAGGCTGACAACGGGCCTGTTTTGGCACTTTTGGTATTTCCAGAAGTGGAAGCTCATTTTTAGGCTTCCCGTGGCTGCAGAGGCTTCCCTCGAGGCTCCGGGAGGGCGAAAACGGCCTCAAATGGGCCAAAAATCAGCTGGGAGGCGCACGCATGAGCAGTGCAGGTAACTTTGGCTGGGGCTCGGGTGCCCGCACAAATGGCTCTGCGTGCCACCTGTGGCACATGTGCCATAGGTTCGCCATCACGGATATAAGTTCTTGGACATTAGCAAAACAATGAGTACGTATCTGCCACCTGTTTCAACTTCACGCTTAAGAGATGGTTTGTAAAAGTGCAGTGTGCATTGTAATGAAAATGAAGGTTAATTTGTTTGTTTTCTTGGTTGGATTTACTTAAAGTACAAGCTCTGTATTTCGCATGGAACATTTTTTTCCCCTCGTTACCACTGAACACAGTGGAGTTTTTACAAAAATCCTGGTGCCTCCTGTAGCGAGACTCGCTGAGAGATTCAAAAGACCTTCAGTTTCTCAGACTCCCAGTTTGGTTACCATAGTAAATATAGATCGGAACAAGGAGGCGTCTCAAATTCAGACTCCATTAGATTCCATTTTGTGGATCAGCAATTTGCGAACAAAATGGCACCATGTAGACAGAGGAAACACGGTTGTAGTTTCCTTGAAGTTGATCACCATTGAAACCAACTACTGAAGATGGCTGGTCCATCTACACTCGAAAGGCAAAAACTATGAAGTGGTTGTTTTGTTTCCCCAATGTACAGATCTGCATATGTTTTTGCTGCAGAGTGATTTTCTTTTCTTGGACTTTTTACTTTAGTTTGTTCTCATTTCTTGTTTTTGTTTGTTTTCAACTGAAACAGTTTCTTGGATGCTGCCAATTAAGAAAAAATATTGTGATAATCCATAGCATAATAGCTTTCTTAATTGGCAGCATCACTTTTAATGTGTACTGTCATTGCCTTTTCCTTTTATGTTAGTTTGTATTTTAATGTCTGATGTTGAAATTTAATATATTATTAAAAAGGAGAGGAAAACAGAAAAGTATTATGATAATCCATTGAAAATATGTGTTTGTCAGAAATTAAAGGAAATTATTCTGAAGTGCCCTATTTTAATTTGATTCATTTAATGAGGGGGTTCTTGGCGCTCTCTGAGCTTGGTTGTTTTCTTGCAGACATTTCATTACCAAACTAGGCAACATCATCAGTGCTGCAGATCTTTTTCCAGCTTTTAGTTGTTTATAATATCAAATAGAAAAGAAAATAGTGGGGAAATTAGGGGAGGGAAAGAAGAAGGGGTAAGTTTAGAAAAGAAGGGGGAAAAGGAAAAAAAAGGTGTAGATTTCCAACTCACTTTGGTGCAGTAGAATAAAACAATAATATCAAACCTCAACTCTTTACTTTTACATCTCTATATATAAAAGCAAATACCACTTACGCATCATCACAAAATCTTCAGAAGTGTAAAGGCTACAAACTTGAAATTTGGCATGTAGGTTCCTCTTGGCTTCTAGGTGCTCACTAAGAAAGGATTTTTCAAAATGACCATCAGAGCCATTAGGATTTCATATATTATTAACACACTCCGATGCTAAAGAGTTCTACTCCCCTGAAAAGAAATATCTTCCAAATGCAAAACACAAGCAGAGGAGAGGAGTTTCAGTTTCAGTTTCTCAGCAGCAACCAGCTTTAGTATAGAACAGTTGAGCTAAGCCACGCCCAGGCTCCTTGCTTTCTCCTTCTTGCTCACACAAATACTGTTTCAGTTTCCAAACAGCCCTCAACTCTTTCACACACTGAAAGGATGCTAACCAGATGAATACCAATGGATGCTGGTAGGCAGAGGCAGAATTCCCTCCCACACATACTTATTTTCCTCTCCAAAACTAAGCCCGATCATAGAGTTTTGTAGCAAAGCACGGGTATCCAGCTAGTAATAGTATAAATGAGCCATTTCTATAACAACTGATCTATTGAATCGGTAAAACCATAAATCAGAGTTTCAAATTTTTTCCCCACCTCAAGCACAAAGTCCAGAAGTGGTTTCCAAGTAGAAACAAACATGATTGTGTTTTTTTCTTTGATCAAAGCAGTCAATTTAGCCACCTCTGCTAACTCCATCAGCTTTTGCAGATATTCATGATTCATCACTGCGGGGATGGCAACGTCCTTCCACTTTTGTGCATAAAGTAAAATGGCTATCATCAACATATATGACATCAAAGTTCCCCATTTTTCCCCCAAGTCTTTTTCCACTAAACCCCAAAGAAAAATTTCTGGTTTTATATTTATATTCACTTTAAGAATGTTCTGTATTAGAATAGGAATCGTACGCCAACATTTCTTTGCTTTATCACATGTCCACCAAAAAGGATAAAAGTTCCCTTCTTTACATTTACATTTCCGGCGTTCATTTGAAATAAGTTTGCTACTAATGACTGAACTAAATGTTGTACTCCCTCTCTAAATAATGTGGATTTCAAACATTCAGAATGGCTTCCATTGCCATACATGTCTGAGTCTTCACAAGATACATTTTATTTTATTTTATTTTATTTATTTCTATCCCACCTTTATTATTTTTACAAACGACCCAAGACGGTGAATATGTCCAACACACCTTCCTCCTCCTATTTTTCTCAACAACAACAACCCTGTGAGGTGGGTTGGGCTGAGAGAGGGTGACTTGTCCAAAGACAAACAGCTGCCTTCCATGGCTATGGTGGAACTAGAACTCTCCGTTTCCTAGTGATTGGCTCAAAGTCACTCAACTGGTTTTCATGACCAAGGTGGGACTAGAACTCACAATCTTCCGGTGATTGGCCCAAAGTCACCCAGGTGGCTTTCATGACCAAGGTGGGACTAGAACTCACCATCTCCTAATGATTGGCCTAAAGTCACCCAGCTGGCTTTTATGGCCAGGAGGGACTAGAACTCCCCATCTCCTGGTAGTTGGTCCAAAGTCACCAAGCTGGTTTTCATGGCTAAGGTGGGACTGGAACTCACAGTCTCCCGCTTATTTGCCTGGTACTTTCGCACTAGACCAAACTGCCTCTTTTTATCTCCAACCTGTTCCACAGCTATATAAAATTCACCCAATGTTTTTGCTGACTAAGGCAAAAATGACTAGACATTTAAGTTAGGGCTTGAATATCAGTTCTTTGGGGTTTAGAAATTACAATAGAAGAGAAATAGGAACAGGCATTTTTGAAATTGTTTTTCCCCCACGTCCCTGTTGTTCTTATTGTGCTGGTACAGCAGTGTGCCACACAATTTAATTAGGTTTCTCATTGTTGCTGCAAACATTTTTTAAAATAGAAACGGAGAGGCGAAGCAACTGTTGCAAGTAAGTACTGCAGCTACCTGTCACGACAAGAGGCTTTCAAGTGAAAAGGAATCATGAACTGTTTAAAAAAATAAGAGAGAGAGAGAGGGAAAGTTTGAGATAGAGTGGTCTTTAGAGAGATTGAGAGAGAAAGCTTGAGAGTGAAAGAGATTGAGAGAGAGAAAAAGAGAAAGTTTGAGAAAGAAAGTGATTTTAAGAAAGATTGAGAGAGAAAGAGATTGTGAGAGAAAAAGAGAGCAAAAGAGATTTAGTGAAAAAATGGAGAGAGAGACTGATAGAAAATGAGAGAGAAAGAGATTGAGAGAAAGAGAAATTGTGTGAGAAAGATTGAGAGAGAAATATTGAGAGAGATTGATAGTAAAAGAGAGAGATTAAGAGAGAGAGATTAAGAAAGATTGATAGAGAGAAAGAAATTGAGAGATGGATAGAAAAAGAGAGATTGAGAGAAAAATTGAGAGAGAGATTGTGAGAGAGAAAAAGATTGCGAAAGATTGAGAGATTAATAAAAAGGGGAGAGAGAGATTGAGAGAAAGAAATTGAGAGAGTGAGAGAGATTGATACAAAAAGAGAGAGAGAAAGATTGAGAGAGTAATTGAGAGAGATTGATAGAAAAAGAGACAGGGATTGAGAGATTGAGAGAGAGAAAAAGAGAGATTGAAAGAGAGAGAGATTGTGAGAGAAAGAAATTGAGAGAGATTGATAGAAAAAGACAGAGAGAAAGAGATTGTGGGGGAGAAAAAGAGAGTTTGAAAGAGAGAAAGGGAGAGAGAGAGAAGGAGCCTCAAAATAAAAATATGTCTAGATACCTTAATGGAGAACTCAAATCAGCCTTCAGCAAAAATAGAGGTAGCTCTCAATTTACAATCATTCATTTAGTGACTGTTCGAAGTTACAATGTCACTGAAAAAGGTGATTTATGACTGTTTTTTTACACCTGTGACCATTGCCTTATGACCATTGGCTTATATTTATGACCGTTGCAGAGTCCCAAGGTCTCATGCTCCCCTTTTGCCATCTTCTGAGAAGCAAGGTCAACAGGGAAGCCGGATTCACATAACATCCGTGGCAAGAAAGGTCGTAAAACAGCAAAACTCCCTTAACAACCATCTTGTTTAGCAACCGTGATTTTGGGCTCAGTTGTGGTCATAAGTCGAGGACTTCCCGTAATGGGAGATGGGAGTCTATTTTATTATATATGAAATGTAGCATGTTGCAAAATTGGACTTAAATAATTCAGTGTTTTCACGAGCCGTGGCAACATTTCCTTTGTCCCCAAGACTCAGTCGATTCTTAGTTCATTATTAGAAATAATCTGAAGAACATTGGGTCATCTTTCCGGTCATAGAAAGAAGTGATCTTTCTTTACCAGACTCCAATTATAAACCTAATTCACAATTAATCCCTTTTTAAAGGTCATTGTGGCACATTTAAATAAAGCATGAACATTCAGCAATCTGACTGAAGCACGTCCTTCCATTGAGTCTTTCTGTCACCGATTAATGGCAGAATTAATGTCTGCGAAGAAAAGGCACAAGATTTGTTTATCTGGCACCGTGAATTAAATGATCTGAGGCAAATGGGTTACACCATCCAACAGTTTAATAGAAAAAAACAGAATAACGGAATTGGAAGGGATCTTAGAGGTCTTCTAGTCCAACCCCCTGCTTAGACAAGAAACCCTATACCATTTCAGACAAATTGGTTGTCCAATCTCTTTCTAAAAACCTCCAATGTTGGAGCATCCACAATTTCTGGAGGCGAGTCGTTCCACCGATTTGTCGTTCTAAGTGGCAGGAAATTTCTAGTTGAAGTCCACAAGTCCACCTGATGGCTGGGGAATTCTGGGAGTTGAAGTCCACAAGTCCACTTGATGGCTAGGGAATTCTGGGAGTTGAGGTCCATAAATCCACCTGGTGGCTGGTGAATTCTGGGAGTCAAGGTCCATAAATCCACATATTAGCTGAGGAATTCTGGGAGATGAAAGCCACAAGTCTGCATAATGGCTGAGGTATTCTGGGGTTTGAAGTTCACAAGTCCAAATACTGGCTGGGGAATTCTGGGAGTTGGAAGTCCACAAATCTAAAAGTGGCCGAACTTGGACAACTCTGGTTTAGCCTCAAAACCCAGCTTAACTTCCACAGCCAACCAGGGTCTCTCTCCTCCTTGTGACATTATACTGAATAAATCATGTAATCCAAATACATGATGAGCATTTATCCTGTTGGCAAGGCATTATTTTAAGTATAGTGAGGTTCTCCATCCAACTCCAACCAAGCATTTATGTCACTTTTGATAAAAAGCGAAGAGGCATGGTTTTAGGTGTCTGAAGTGAGTAGGTGTCACTGACTCAGAAGTATAAAATTAGAGCGGAGGATTTAGTGAGTAGATAATCGGCCATCCACAATTTTTCATCCAGACTTTCCCAGGCAGGTTCACAAATATCACATTCCACTGTTTCAAGTTTATCATAGCTTAAATGTACTTAAATCTTGATATATATATTTATTCATTTGTATCCTGCCTTCGTTATTTTTACAAATTAAGGCAACGGACATATCCAACTCCACCTTCCTCTTCCTGTTTTTCCCACACCACAACCCTGTGGGTGGGTTGGGCTGAGAGAGAAGGATTGGTCCAAAATCACCCAGGTGGCTTTTATGACTAAGGTGAGACTAGAACTCACAAGTTCCTGGTGATTGGCCCAAAGTCACCCAGCTGGCTTTCATGCCTAAGGCGGGACTAGAACTCACAACCTCCTGGTGATTGGCCCAAAGGCACCCAGCTGGCTTTCATGCCTAAGGCGGGACTAGAACTCACAACCTCCTGGTGATTGGCCCAATATCACCCATCTGGCTTTCATGGCTAAGGCAGGACTAGAATTCACCATCTCCTTATAATTGGCCCCAAATCACCCAGCTGGCTTTCATGGCTAAGGGGGGACTAGAACTCACAGTCTCCTAGTGATTGCTCCAAAGTAAGCCAGACAGCTTTCACAGCTAAGGCAGGACTAGAACTCACTGTCTCCCAATTTCTCGCCTTAACCACTGGACCAAACTGGCTTTATAGTTTGATTACGGTAACATTCATCTTCTAATAAAAACAAACTGAAAGAACTAATTATTTCTAGCAACCAAACCTCAGTCTGTCTCCTTTTATTCAGCGCTGCAGTTTCTTTGAGAAATTTTGTCATGTAATGTTTAAATGCCTGTTTTTGTTACTATTTTTTCTTGAAAACTTACAGTTCCTCTCAAGGTTAATAAGCTTCCCTTAAAAATAAAATTTGCTGATAAGAGTAACCAGCTAGCTGTTTACTTTAGAGAGCACTAATGTGTAGATTTTAGAAATAAAAATTGCAGGGACCTTTTTTTTTCAAATGCCAGTAATATCTATTTATAGGCCGAGGAATAAACTTCTTGCCTTTTGGTTTATTCATGAAGACACAGTTGTTTAATCATCCTAGCTTTGCACCAAATAATTTTTTTAAAATATGCAGCTGCATAATCAATGGAATGAAATGTTGATTAACACTCCTCACCCCAATCTTGACGAGAAATATAATTAATAGCTGTGTTAGTATCCGAGAAGATATGTGAATAGGTCTGTCCACTCTGAGTCACGTTGATTTATCATGACTTAAGTCATTTATATCATCAATTTTTCCATTCAAAACCTTGTAAATACAACAACCTCCTTTGTTGACATTCCTTCGTATATGACACTTTTACATACAGGCAGTCCTTGACTTAACAACAGCTCATTCAATGACCATTCACAGTTACAACGGCACTGGGGGGAAAAGGCTTACGTGTTGAGATATAAGATGTAATAGCTGCCAGCTGCTGTAAGGCTGATGCAATTGAAGATGAATCAGCATACCAAGGGGATTGCTCTTTTCAGATGAAGAATGAGTCCACAGAAGTTTAGATAAGGCAGCCATTAGAGGACATTTTTTCTCTCTCCTTGTGTCCCGTCTCCATTGCAGAGTTCTCCGTGTAGAGTTAAGAGGATTGATTGCTTGTAAGGTATTTGCCTACCACGTATATTTCTGTATGTCTTGTAGATAAATCACTGTTAAATGTCTTAAGTCTCTGTGTGCTGTGTTTTGCTCCTGGATTGTCTCATAATAGTAGTCATGCTGCAAATACTCTGACATTATGGCCGTTTTTCACAGTTACAACTGTTGCAGCGTCCTGATGGACACGTGATCAAAATTCTGGTGCTTGGCAATTGATTCATATTTACGACGGTTGTGGTGTCCCGGGGAGGTCACACGATCCCCTTTTGCAATCTCCTGACGAGTGAAGGCAAGGGGGGAAGCTAGATTCACTTAATGACCGGGTGACTAACTTAACAACTGCAGTGATTCACTTAACCACTATGGCATAAAGATTGTAAAACGGGAGAAAAACTCCCTTGACAAATGTCTCATTTAACGACATATATTGTGGGCTCGATTGTGATTGTGAATTGAGGACTACCTGTCATCCAGAGCTGGTTAATTTCACGCCAGGGCTTTTAATGTTACGTAGTACTACTGATGATCAACATTGATCATTATCTGTTTGTTAAATATTTTTGCAGCCTGTCTCTCTCTCTGTGGGGCTTCTCTAGGAAGTTTGCAACAATAAAAAGGAAGAGATGAAAAGAGTGTAAACAGGACAGAAGTAAAATGATAGAACCTGTGATGACCCAAAGGAGTGTGGCACACAGATAATAAGAGTCCCTTTATTAGCTCCAACTTTGCCCCCAATGTCCAGTTACCTTCTGGCTGGAGAAAAGCTCTCCCAGGAACAGTCTTTAACTGCAGGGAATCAATAAATTTTTCTTTAACATATATATAAGTATTTAATAGACAGTGTATTGTCCAGGTCATTTTGCATATACACAGCAATAGTAAGAATAATATTCTTTACTTGTATATAGTGATATTCTTCCAGCTTCTAATTTCTACCTTTATTATCTAACCATTGATAAAACAAATCCCAAGTTAAAAAATATTCTGTGTCTTCTGTTACCTCCAAAAGTTGTGAATGCTCCAACACTGGAAGTTTTTAAAAAGATGTTGGATAACCATTTGTCTGCAGGGGGTCTGGACTAGAAGACCTCCAAGGTTCCTTCCAATTCTGCTATTCTATTCTATTCCTATTGCATATTACATATTACATATATTACATATATTACATATATTACATATTACATATGTTCTTTTCTGTTCTATTCCTATTCTGTTCTGTTGTTTCGTTCCGTTCCGTTCCATTCCATTCCATATTACATTTTCCATTCCATATGTTCTATCTATTTATTTATTTGTTTGTTTGTTTGTTTGTTTATTTTATTTTATTTTGATTTGTCAATCACTTACAAGATAATAGGCGTAAGTATAAACATAGTTATGAATACATGAAATGGGTACATATAAGAAAAATTAAAGAAACAATAGGACAGGGACGGTAGGCACGTTGGTGCGCTTATGCATGCCCCCTACAGACCTCTTAGGAAAGGGGTGAGGTCAATAGTAGACAGTCTAAGGTTAAAGTTTTTGGGATTTGGGGAAGAAACCACAGAGTCAGGTAGAGTATTCCAAACCTTGACCACTCTGTTGCTGAAGTCGTATTTCCTGCAATCAAGTTTGGTGCGGTTAACCTTGAGTTTGTATCTATTGTTTGCTCTAGTGTTGTTATGGTTGAGGCTGAAGTATTCATTGACCGGTAGGACATTGCAATGTATGATTTTATATACCATACTTAGATCAGACTGAAGACAGTGTAATTCAAGATTTTCTAGGTCTAGAATTTCAAGTCTGGTGGCATAAGGTATTCTATGAGTAGAGGAGTGGAGAACTCTTCTTGTGAAATATTTCTGGACTTTCTCAACTGTGCTAATATCAAATACGTAATGTGGGTTCCAGACTGATGAGCTATATTCGAGTATTGGTCTAGCAAATGTTTTGTATGCTCTAGTTAGTAGTGTGATATTACCAGAGAAAAAGCTATGTAGGATTAGGTTAACAACTCTTAATGCCTTTTTGGCTATGTAGTTACAGTGGGCTCTAGCACTTAGACCATCAGATATGAGTATTCCAAGGTCCTTTACAGAGCTTGGATCATCAACAAGGTCTTGACTATTCAGTTTGTATTTTATTTTCTGATTTTTTTGCCAATATGTAAGACAGAGCATTTATTTGTTGAGATTTGAAGTTGCCATAAGTTTGACCATTCTGATACATAGTCAAGATCTTTTTAAAGGGTAGCAGTATTGTCTGTGGTATTGAACAGCTTTACATCATCAGCGAAGAGAAAGCAGTTGCTCTTAATATGGTCACAGAGGTCATTTTTGTAGAGTATGAAGAGAGTTGGTCCTAGAAAACTGCCTTGGGGGACACCACTATTGACAGGTACAGAATTTGATAGGATGCTCCTATTCTATTCCATTCCATTCCATATTATGTATTATATATTACCTATTACATATTCTATTCTATTCTATTCTATTCTATTCTATTCTATTCTATTCTATTCTATTCTATTCTATTCTATTCTATTCTATTCTATTCTATTCTATTCCATTCTATTCCATTCCATTCCATTCCATTCCACTCTCCGCTCCATCTATTCTATTCTGTTCTGTTCTATTCTATTCTATTGTATTCTATCTTTATCCTTTATCTAACCTATCCATTTCCACACAATCTAATATTTTTTTGGTTATATTTTCATCTGAAGGAATTTCCTCATTTTTCCAGTGTTGTGCAAATACAATTCCCACTGCCGTCAAAACATGTAGTACTAAATACACTTTCCCTTTATTCTATTTTTCTGTTCAAAATACCTAACAAAAATATTTCTGGCTTTAAATCTATATGTTGCTTTAACATTTTCTCTAACCATGCATGAATTTTCGTCCAACTTTTTTTTTAAAATCTTTGGGCAAGTCCACCGCATATGGTAGTACGAGCCCAGTATCTGAGTGCATTTCCAAAGTTTGTTCCCTTTTTCATAAGATACACGTTGCACTAAATAATTTACCAGTGCACAGTGTTTGTGCACATTGTAGCTGACGGCTTGATTCTTAGCAGGTTCTAAAATAATGAAATTAGCCCAGCTACAAATGCATACACAACATTAATCAACAATATCTTCTGCAGCACAATCCAAATTGTGCCTAGTGAAGCTGGAAGAAACCTGAGAGAAATTTCTCTTCCCTTGGGTTGATAATCCGATTTTTTTCCTTCCCCTGCATATAATCACTTTAATTTCTATAGGTTCTCTGTCTTGTTCATTAAATTCTGAATAATCGCATGATGGGGGATAATTTTTTATTTTTCTTATTTTTTCCAGATTTTGTTCTATTGTACTTTATTAATTTATTTGATTCTTTTTGTTAGTTTTTATCATTTTTTTTATTTTTTTATTTTAAATATGGTTTTACATTGTGTAAGCCACCTCGAGTCACCATGGCAAATAGGCGGCAATATAAATTCTAACCATCATCATCATCATCATCATCGGAGCAAGAAGGGCGCTCCCTGAAATTTATGCCACAAACCTACCTGGTTTCCCCGGAAATAAGACCTTGTCTTATATTTCTTTGCCACCAAAAGAGGCACTAGGTCTTATTTTGGGGGGATGTCATCCATTGACTAACCTCACTTGCGCGAGTCGCCCCCGGCCTCCTTTTCACTGTCAGAGGCCTTCAGGAACTTCTGCAGATGGCAAGGCTTTCCTGAAGGCCTCTACAGCCGATAACAGAGCTCTGAATTGATCCGGAACTTTGTTATCAGTTACAGAGACCTTCAGGAAAGCCTTGCCAGCCTTGCCGGCTGCAGAAGAAATGGGCTGGCAAGGCAGGTGTCTGGGTGTGCGAGGCCTGGCTACAAATGTCCAAAGGTAAGTAGTAGGGAAGCTCCACCCCACCATCCCCAACCTAGCTTAATTTTTATCTGTGCACTCTGGAGTGGGTGGGATCTTAACTAGGGCTTATTTTGTGGGTAGGGCTTTTATTGGGCACACATGTAAAAATCAAGCTAGGGCTTACTTTCGGGGTAGGTTGTACTTTTGGGGAAACACGGTAGAATTGCCTTTCGGATCCTACATTAATTATTACTGCATGATTGTTCTGATGATTAATGCAAATTAGAAATTCTGGAGTGGGCGGGACCTTAATTAGAGCTTATTTGGGGGGGTAGGGCTTATATTGGGCTCACGTGTAAAAACCAAGCTAGGACTTACTTTCAGGGTAGGTCGTATCTTCAGGGAAACAGGGTAATTTTAACCAGAATTTATTACCACATAGAGAAAAAAGGGTATCTCTTAATTATTAACTGGAAACCAGCAGGGATTCTAACTTACCTTGGACCACCATGTCTGAAGGTTAGAGATTCCCTTAACAGCTGTGGCAAGAAAGTCATAAAAAGGGGCAAAATTCACTTAACCAATGTCTCGCTTGGCAACAGAAATGTTGGGCTCCATTGTGGTTGTAAGTTGAGGACTATTTTAATCATTACCCAGATTTTTTGGGAGGGGGGAGTGTGGGATTTCTTGTGTGCTGTAATTTATGTCATGGGGACATTAGGTATGTAAATTATGTAAAAGAAAGGGGGAGGAGCAGGATAACGAGAAGGGGGAAGAGCAGGAGAAGGAACAGGAGAGGAGGGAAGGAGCAGTAGGAGGAGCAAGAGCAGGTGAAGGGGTGCAGGAGCAGGAGGGCGTAGGGGGGAACAGGAGGAGGGGAAGAGCACAAGGAGGGGAAGGAGGAGGAGCAAGAACAGGAGGGGAGGGGAGAAGCAGCAGGAACAGGAGGAGGAGAGAAGGGGGAGGGTGGGGTGGAGCAGGAGGGGAAGCAGGAGCAGAAGGAAGAGCAGGAGGAGGGGAGGAGGAGCAGGAGGAGAGGAGGGGAAGGAGGAGGGGGAGCAGGAGGGAAGGAGGAGCAGGAGCGGGAGGGGAGGAAGAGCAGGAGGAAGAGCAGGAGGAGGGGGAGGAGGGGGGAGGGGGAGCAGCAGAAGCAGGAGAAGGGGAGAAGGAGGAGTGTGGGGTGGAGGGGAAGAGAAGGAGGAGCAGGTGAAAGAGCACAAGGAGGGGAAGGAGGAGGAACAAGAGCAGGAGGGGGAGGGGAGGAGCAGCAGGAGCAGGAGGATGGGAGAAGGAGGAAGGTGGGGTGGAGCAGGAGGGAAAGCAGGAGCAGGAAGAGAGGGGAGGAGGAGGAGGAGGAAGAGCAGGAGAAAAGGGGGAGGAGGAGGAGCAGGAGGAAGAGCAGGAGGAGAGGGGGAGGAGGAGGAGGGGAAGGAGGAGGGGCAGGAGGAAGGAGGAGCAGGAGGGAGGAGGAGCAGGAGGAAGAGCAGGAGGAGAGGGGCAGGAGGGAAGGAGGAGCAGGAGGAGAGGGGGAGCAGGAGGGAAGGAGGAGGGGGAGGGGAAGAGCTGCAGGAGCAGGAGGATGGGAGAAGGAGGAGGGTGGGAGCAGGAGGAGAGCAGGAGAGGGAGGAGGAGCAGGAGGAAGAGCAGGGGAAAGGGGGAGCAGGAGGGAAGGAGGTGCGGGAGGGGAGATGGAGCAGCAGGAACAGGAGGAGGTTGGGGTGGAGCAGCAGGCGGAGGGGAAGAGCAGGAGGAGCAGGAGAAGGAATAGGCTGTGGGGTACTTACATTTCATTACCCCATTAGGTAACATCATCCTTGCTAGAAGGGAGTGGGGTTTGCAGAGAGGAAGAAGAGGAGGCATCATAAAACAAAATGCAGAACAACAATAAGACCATATTTTGCAAAACAGAGTAAAAGAACGAAGAAATGCAAATTATATTTCGGTGTCACCTTTATTATCCCCTCCCAATCAGATCCAAATACACAATTCTCATTTGTAACGGTTTTGTTCAGATAAAGGGCTTTATTTTATGTAATGTTTGGCTTCTGACCGCAGGTGAAATACGTTGTTTTAACGTAAGGATCCCAAAAAGCTGTTCATCTAATCTGTAATTCAGGATTCTGATCTCTCTTTTTTTCATATAGTTGACATTCAAATTAGAAATGGAAAAAAACAGCTTAAAATGGTTTCCACCGCCACCCTTCTCTTCCTAGCTAGGCAGAATATCCAGGATTTTATATAGTATGTCCATATTATATAAATGATATAGATTGAAGCAAAGGATCCATGCAATTACACAAATTGGGCAATTATGTAAAATAAATTACATATGTTCAAATGTACAGACTCTTCCTCTAACTATAAAGTGAAGGTTTACCATATAGAGAGCTGCAAAGCGATGTGACTTAATGCAGCGTCTGCCCACATGTCTTACTTACATACTACAGCCTGAGAATACTAAAAATGAGCTGAAAATAAACTGGTGCAAAAAAAAGGGGTATAAAATATTTTAAGACAGGAACAATTGCTTACAAAACTAATATAAAAGACTACCTCTATACCTGTGCTTCATTACGTAACTATGTGGTCAGGCTTAGTTTTTGGGGAGGAAAATAAGGGGAAAAAATTGTGCCTCTGCCTACCAGCATCCATCGGTATTCATCTGGCTAGCGTCCTGTCAGTGTGTGAGAGAGTTGAGGGCTGTTTGGAAACTGTAGCAGTATTCGTTGTGAGGAAGGAGACAGCAAGGAGCTCTGGCATGGTTTAGCTCCACTGTTCTGTACTAAAGCTACTTGGTGCTGTGAAATTGAAACTGAAACTCCTCTCCTCTGTGTTCTGCATTTGGAAGAGATTTCTTTTCAGGTGAGGAGGGGGAATAAAACTCCTTAGCATCAGAGTGTGTTAATAATAATAATATAGGAAAGACTAATTGCTCTCATGGTCATTTGGAAAAATCCTTTCTTAGTGAGCCCCTAGAAGCCAAGAGGAACATATGGGCCAAATTTCAAGTTTGTAGGCTTTACAGTTCTGGAGATTTTGTGATGATGCATGAGGGGTATTTCGCTTTTATATATATAGATTAGATAAAACAAAACAGTGGGTTTATGGCAAAATGAAAGAATATGGTGGAATTTCCACACTGTACCATGACCAAAGAAACGTCTTATTTCTGCACATTTTGAATGAACAAATAATGCTAAATAAAAAGCAATTTACTGGTTCTAAAAGAAGACTGCTCAAAAAAAGGGTTGCGTTGGAAAATTGTATAGTATCAAGGCAAATAGAGTTTGTATTGATGCGGGCCGGGGATCTCTGGATTTATTCTTAATTTAGTTGGGTAGAGATTTTTATTCTTATTCTTAATTTAGATTTTTATTCTTAATTTAGTTGGGTAATCTGTACCCAACTAAATTAAAGGGACTTAAGTCATAGTCAACCTGCCCAAGTGAATTAAATGAACTTTGTATCCAGAATAACATGATAACAGGGTTGGAAGTGACCTTAGCGGTCTTGTAGTCCAACCCCATGCTCAGGCAGGAGACCCACCCCAGAAAAATTACTGTTCAATCTCTTCTTTAAAGTCTCTCAATGATGAAGCATCCACAACTTCTGGAGTCAGGTTGTTCCACTGATTAATTGTTCCAACTGCCAGGAAATTTCCTCCTTAGTTCTAAGTTGCTTCTCTCCTTGATTAGTTTCCACCCATTGCTTCTTGTCCTGCCCTCAGGTGCTTTAGAGAATAGCTTGACTCCCTCTTCTTTGGGGCAGCCTCTGAGATATTGGAAGACTGCTATCATGTCTCCCCTAGTCCTTCTTTTCATCAGATTAGACATACCCAATTCCAGCAACCGTTCTTCGAATGTTTTATTCTCCAGTCCCTTAATGATCTTTGTTGATTTTCTCTGCACTCTTTCTAGAGTCTCAATATTTTTTTTTAATATCGTGGCGACCAAAACTGGATGCAATGTTCCGAATGCGATCTTATCAAAACATTATAAAGTGGAATTAACACTTCACACTATCTTGATTGTATTCCTCTGTTAATGCAGTCATGCCTCTAGTGGAGACTGACTCTGAGGGAGAAGAGGAACAGCTGACAGGGAGTAGAAGTGTGGCTCCGGAGGTTGTGGAGGAGGCTGGGGAAGGGCAGAGGCCGGCTGGGCAGTTAGAGGAGGACCTAGGCCCATCCCCTCTCCATCCTAGGACACGCAGGGAGGAGAAGATAAGGGAGAGACGTGGTCTACTGAGGATGAGAGGGCCTTGATCCTCTTCATGGGCTGCAGCTGTGACAACTGAATAAGAAGAGGAACCTGTGTAGTGGCAAACGCTGGAAATAAAGCATGGAAATATCTCTAGTTTGTAGTTCCTCTCTCAGTTTGGCGTCCTTCCCAGTGTGTGTTCTGCTATCTATAGACGTCTTATCTTGCCTGGTTTGTGTTGCTTTTTTCCTCCTTCTTGTAACTGTTTGTGTGGGAGTTTGAGGATATTTGAAGCTTGGAAGCAAAGTGAAGGAAAAAAAGGGGCTTCACTGGGTTTTTGTGACTGTGTTTATTTTGTATCCCCCCCGGGTCATCACAGCTACTTTATATTAGAGTGATCATAAGGTGCATTGTAAATAGCACACCTCTGTATTGAGGTTTGATAATGTATAGGTATATTTCCATTGTAATGTATTAATGCAACGTGGTTAAAAAGCAGATAAGTTAGTCATTAAACTGGGAAGACCCTCCTAAATGAGGTTGTTGCACACAAATATAAAACAAAATGGATTAATCTGAGCAGGAAGCCAAAGTTTGTGTGAGCTTGGAAGAATGGCAACAGCGCTGATGCCTGAGGTAAATCTCTTGCTTAAAAGCAGATCCCTCATTTTTTCTCTTGATTTCTTGATTTCTTTCCTCTGTTCTAGAATCCTACTCAAGAAGGAACTGCTCTTCAAGTTTTCTACAATCTCGGAACATTAAAAGTTACAATCGCTAATGTGGTGGAGGGATATTGCACAGCCTTGGAGGAGAATGTCAGCAACGCTTTGGATTTTAAAGTTTTGACTCAGCCCTCTCAAGTAGCTAGAGGTACCTTGCATATTCCTTATTTTGCTATATTAGGCAAAGTGGTGCTTTGTAATTTGATACATCGCCATAAAGAGGGTATTAGACAGGCAATCCTTGACTTAAAACATTCATTTAACGACTGAAGTTAGAACAGCTCTGAAAAAACAGAACATAGAATATCAGAGTTGGAAATCTGTGGAGATTCTCAGTCAACCCAAGGTTGTGGCTGTCCCCCAGGTGCTTTTTTCAAGAGGCAACTGGACTTTCTGGGGTTTTTTTGAAGACATTTTGCTTCTCATCCAAGAAGCTTCTTCAGCGCTGACAGGATGGTGGGGAATGGAAGGATTCATATTCCTTGCAGACAGGAATATTCCTTGCAGACAGGAATATTCATTTGCGTCCCTTTAGAGAGCCGTTGAGGCCACTTGGAGGTTTGTCTGTGTCCTCAGAGTCACTTGAGTGGTGCAAATGAGTGTGGGGCCTTCTTGGAATTGCTGAGATGGAGACAAAACAGACCCATCCCCAACAGCCCGCACCTGTGTTCAACAGTTAAAGGACACAGGGCATAAACATCCAGGTTACCCCGAAGATACAGTCAAACCTCCAAGTGGCCTCAATGACTCTCTAAAAGGATGCAAATGACCAGCTGTCTGCAAGGAGTATAAATCCTTCCATTTCCCCACCATTCAGTCAGAGCTGAAGAAGCTTCTTGGATGAGAAGTGAAACATCTCCAAAGAAAAAACAGAGAATCCAGTTGCCTCTTGAAAAAGAACCTTTAGGACGATCAGAGTTGGAAGGGACCTTGGAGGTCTTCTAGTCCACCCCACTCTACCATTTCAGACAAATGGCTGTCCTGTCTTTTCTTAAAAGCCTCCAGTGATGAAGCACCCACAACTTCTGGAAGCAAGAAGTTCCACTGGTTAATCGTCCTCCCTGTTAGGAAGTTTCTCCTTATTTCCAGGTTGCTTCTCTCCTTGGTTAGTTTCCATCTATTGCTTCTTGTCTGACCTTCAGATGTTCTGGAGAAGAAGTTGCAATGGGGATGTTACAATGGTCATAAAGTGCGGAAAACGGTCAGAAGTTACTTCTTTCACTGTTGTTGTAATTTTGGTCTCTAAATGAACTGTTGTAAGCCGAGGACTACCTGTACTTAGTATTTCAGCAAATTCCTTCATTCTTTTCAGATTTCAAGTCATATTAACAAGGATAATAATAAAAAGGTTGAAATGCAGTACATTTTGAGTTTGTTTTGCTGGGATTTTGACCGGTGCCTCTAATTTTAGCTAATAGAATATCCTACATTAACGGAGAATGCATTATACCAAAAACCGCTTGTAATCTCAGCCTTTAATCTGACATAAAATATTGATGAAGGAAAAAGAGGAATTATCCATTGTGGAGCTTTGACATTTTATTGCAAAAGCAGTTAAATGCAATTTTCACGTTGAATTATTAATACAGGTAAAGATACCATTCTTATACCATGTTTCCCCCAAAACTGCCTGATTAAAGTGAACAGTGTAGTTGGCTGGGTTTAAACTTCAGCCTTTTTTTTTCTTTTGTTTTAATTTAACAGATTCCTAGCAGCCCTAATTTTCAACATCAGATGTCACTGGATGTGGTTTCATACCACCTTTGTGGCTGGGCAGGAATTCCACACAATCATGGTTGGTTTTCCAGACAGCTTCCATGAAACCCACCTAAATAACTCAGCCATTCTCCACAACATCCCTGGTTGTTGTTGTTGTTTGCAATCCTCTGCTGAACTAAGAAACCAAGCTTAGATTTTGGCCTGCCTGCAATTATAACAGAGCTGGAAGGGACCTTGGAGGTCTTCTAGTCCAGCCCCCTGCTAAGGCAGGAAACCCTATACCATTCTAGTCCAGTCTCTTCTTAAAAACCTGCAGTGTTGGAGCACTTCTGGAGGCACTGGTTAAATTGTTCTAACTGTTTCGAAATTTCTCCTTAGTTTTAGATTGGAAAAAAAAACCTTAACAATCCAAGTATCACATTTTCCCCAGGATGATTTATAAGAGGAAGCTGTGTTTCCTTCTTGAGCAAAGGGGTGGACTAGAAGATCTCCACAGTCCCTTCCAACTCTGTTATTCGGTATTCTGTTTTGGTTGCTTGTCTCCTCGACTAAGTTTCCATCCATTGCTTCCTGCCTTGCCTTATATTGAGCCATAGCTCAGTTCAATGCCTCCAGAAGTTACGGGTGCTCCATCACTGGAGGGTTTTAATTAGAATTAGAAGAACTTTATTGTCATTGTACAAGTACAACTAAATTGTGGATGCACCCCTGCAACTGTTCGCAATACAACAAAACCAAAGCACTTAAAAATGAAGATAAGAAAAATAGAGTACCCACATCTCCATTTCCAATCTGAGAGTATAACATCTATGAATAAGATCCCAGACAGCTATTTTGTCTGAAATAGTATCTCCTGCTTGAGCAAAGGGATAGACTAGAAGACCACCAAAGTCCCTTCCGACTCTATTATCCTGTTATCATTGCAGGAGGGCCCAAATCCTCTCTTTTATTCTGTTAACTTCTTGCTTTTGATCTGCACAGCAATGTAGGCATTCAAAACGTGCGTAGTTTGCATAAGCTTTACAGAGATGGATTTTTGAGACGGATTAATTTAAAATAAACAACACACATTTAGGTGGTCCCGGTCGAGCAGCTATGCCCACCCCAGGAAATACTGCAGCCTTCCGAGCAGCTCTCTGGACCAATATGGAGAAATTGATGGATCAGATCTGTGCGGCTTGTGGACAGGTACTTTCAAATCCTTTCCTTGGTGTGCAGCGGGCATGGGATTCAGCCGGTTCGGGCCGGTTCAGATGAACCGGATGTTAAATTTACATCTGGTTCGCCAAACCAATAGTTGAACCAACTGGCTGGCCCCACCCCGCCTACTCCTCCCAAGAGTCTCCACGCGGCCCATTTTGGATGCAGGTCAGTGCAGGGTCCATGCGGAGGCTCTGGGAGGGAGAAAAATGGGCCGAACCGTAAGTTCCGGAAGTCCAGAAATGGGCCTGTTTCCGGCTTCCGGGCAGCTTTCGAAGCCCAGGAGAGGTTGCTTTTGCCTTCCCAGAGACCCGAGGGAAGCTTCCAAACTCTGGGGAAGGTGAAAAACAGCCCTCCTGGAAGTTCTATCGGTAGGCCACGCCCACTATGGCCATGCCCACCCAGCAACCAGGCAGAGAACCGGCTGTTGGGATTTTTGGAATCCCATTCTCGGTTTGCAGCCTCCATCAACAATCTCAAGAATCTGGACCTCACATATAGCATGTCTGTTATTTTCCAGGTGCAACATCTCCAGAAGGTCTTGTCTAAGAAAAGGGATCCTGTGACCCACGTGTGTTTCATTGATGAGTTGGCAAAGGTGAGGTTTCTAACTCTGCTCTCAGAAAGTTCTCGACTTATGCCCAAAACCGTTAAAGCAAGAAGGTGACTAATAGCGAGTTTTGCCCCTGTCATGCCCTTGTTAGAGTCAGACTCTGAGGGAGAGGAGGAACAGCTGACAGGGAGTGGAGGTGTGGCTCCGGAGGTTGTGGAGGAGGCTGGGGAAGGGCAGAGGCTGGCTGGGCAGTCAGGAAAAACCAGGCCCATCCCCTCTTCATCCTAGGGCACGCAGGGAGGAACGGAGAAGGGAGCAACGTGGCTTACGGGAGAGGAAACGGCCATGATCCCCCTCATTGGCTGCAGCTGGGGGGAATAGTATATAAGAGAGACGGTTAAAACACACCGTTGCCAGAAGCAAAGCGTGTGTTATTTGGGCTCAAGTTATCTTGGTTGGCGTCCTTCCAACAGACTGTGCCTTGTTATCTCCTTGAAGTTGGTAATTACTTACCCTGGTCCGTTGTGGAAATTCCTTCATTGTAGTTTGTTTTAGTTTTTTATTTCACCTCTATCTGCTCATTAAGTTCAGACTGTATTGCTTTCTTTTGAAGACTATTTTTGAGTAAGTTTTATCTCCAACTGAGAATAATTGAACAGTGGGGCCAAGTTGGAGGCATTAAAAGACATTTATTTATGTTTTGGAGTTTGTTACATTTGTGTTACACTCTGGGTCATCACAGTCCCATTTCTTGCAATGGTGGTTCAGTGAATCGCCGCAGTTGTTAGGTGAATGGGCAGTCATTAAGCAAATGTTGCCCCCCCCCAATTGACTTTGCATGTTGGAGAGCAGCTGGGAAGGTTACAAGTGGAGATCACGTGACCCTGGGACAGGGCAACTGTCATAAGTACATGCCAGTTGCCAAGCATCCGAATTTTGATCATGTGACCATGGAGATGCTGCAGTGGTCGAAAACTGGTCCCTGTTTTCAGTACCATTATAACTTCTCTCACACTGAGCGCTTCTGCACCAGAGACAAATTCCTTCTGTGTCCAATCACACTTTGCCAATAAAGAATTCTGTTCTGTTCTGTTTTATTTCTTGTCTGATTCTTTTTCTATTCTATTCTTGTTCTGTTCTGTTCCATTTCCATATTTTCTATTCTATTCTGTTCCATCTACTCTATTCTATCCTATTCGATTCTTTTCGATTCTTTTCGTTTTGATTCGATTCTACTCTGTTCTTAATTCCATTCTATTCTATTCTCTATTCTCTTCTCTTCTCTTCTATATTCTCTTCTATTTTATTCTATATTCTATTCTATTCTATTCTATATTGTATTTTATTCCTAATTCTATTCTGTTCTATATTCTATTCTATTCCTGATTCTATTCTATTCTTAATTCTATTCTATTCTTAATTCTGTTTCTATTCTATTCTATTCTAATTCTAATACTATTCTTAATTCTATTCTCTAATCCTGTATTCTATTCTATATTCTATTCTATTCTGTATTCTATTCTGTATTCTGTTCTATTCTATTCTATTCTATATTCTGTTCTCTTCTGTTCTCTTCTATTCTGTTCTCTTCTGTTCTGTTCTATATTCTATTCTATTCTATTCTATTTCTAATTCTATGCTATTCTATTCCATTCCCTATTCTATTCTATTCTATTCTATTCTATTCTATTCTATTCTATCTCTATTCTAATGGTTGCAAGTCAACCTGTTCATCCTTACAAAGATACACAATCCTTTTTGAAATTATTGATGAAGAAAGGGAGTTAATGCTTTATGACAGCCAAAGATATTACTGAGGAAGACCCAAGAGCTAAAAAAAAAAAAATTGCTGGAGGCTTTGAGAGGTACCGGAGTGATAACTGTTGCACAAAGATTACAGAATCACTTTCACTACACACCTGATGTTCAGAAAGCGCCTCTCCATTTAACATTGCGAGGCAAAATGAGTCAGTCTTGCTTGCCTGGTGTCACAGCGTGGTGTTCTGAAATTGGACTTGACAAGGCGGAAGATTTTCCCTGGCAGTGTTGAATGGGGAAGGAATGTTCAAGCCACATTTTCCACCTCCCAATTTTATTGCTTTTTCGAGTCCTGTACCAGTGGGTTGCACAGCAGATTGCAGCCACAGGATGAGCAGCTGAGGAGGGAGGGGGGTTACTTTCTCTCCCTTCCCCAATTTTTCTGAAATAACAGCAGAACAGAGACCCCTGGGAATGATTTTGGGGGGCTTTGTAAGGAAAGGACCAGCGGTGTGGTGAAAAAATCAGCATTGCCTTTTCCATTCAAGTGTGACCATTTTGGTGACAAAGCACTGTGCAGGGCTGATCTTTTGAAATTATTTTATCTATAATGAATGGATTTTTCATGATAGGATCATGATTTATCACTTGTTGCTTGTATGTATACTGAGAGCTTCTGCATCAGAGACAAATTCCTTGTGTGTCCAATCACACGTGGCCAATATTCTATTCTATTCTATTCTATTCTATACTATTCTATTCTATTCTATTCTATTATTCTACATTCTATTCTATATTCTATTATTATTTTATTCTATTCTATATTCTATTCTATTCTATTCTATTCTATTTTTATTATTCTATTCTGTTCTATTCTGCATTCTATTCCTATTCTATTCTATTCCCATTCCATTCCTATTTTATTCTATTCTCATTCAGTTCCTATCCTGTCCTATTCCATCCTATCCCATCCCACATTTTCTATTTTATTCCATTCCATATTTTCTCTCCTCTCCTCTCCTCTCCCATTCCATTCTATTCTTATTTTTTCTTTTTCTGTGCTAGTCTATTGTTATTCTTATTCTGTTCTATTCTATTTCTATCCTATCCCATCCCACCCCATTTTCTATTTTATTCCATTCCATTCCATCTCTCTTCTCTTCTCTATTCTTATTCTTTCTTTTTCTGTTCTGTTCTATTCTCGATATTATTCTCTTCTCTTCTCTTCTCTTCTCTTCTCTTCTCTTCTCTTCTCTTCTATTCTATTCTATTCTATTCTATTCTATTCTATTCTATTCTATTCTATTCTATTCTATTCTATTCTATTCCTTTCTGTTCTGTTCTATTCCATATTTTCTATTCTATTTTATCCCATCCCATCCCATCCCACCCCACATTTTCCATTTTATTCCATTCCATATTTTCTGTTCTGTTCTATTCCAGTCCATTCCATTAATTCTACTCTATTTTTTTTTAATTTTCCTGTTTTGTTCTGTTCTGTTCTATTCTATTCAGTTAAGACAATGCAAGAAGTACTGTGTGGCTTGATGAATTGGTATTACATTTATATAATACCTCGATTCGGCCATCTGTGTCTTGTTTGGAAGTTTTGTCTTTAAAAAAAAAGTCCATTCCTTTTTACTGCTTGCTGTACCCAAGATACACATTTCCTTTGTCATCTGTTGTTTTTCCTTATTTTAGAATCTTATTGAGGAGCAGTTGATGAATAGTTTTCCCAAGGAACAAAAAACTCTACAGGTAGTCTTCGACTTACAAGGGTTCATTTAGCGTCCATTCAAAGTTACACTGAAAAATGCAACAACCATTTTTTTACATGTACGACCTTTGCAGCATGGTGTTCTGACCCAGGCTTTGTCAAACTTAATAAAACACAAACTGATTTCAAAAGTAAAACCTATTTTAATCCGACACTGGGAATTACTTGCATTCCTAGCCACAACTCATTATACACAGTTCCTCCAGATAAGAATATGCTTTTCAATGCTGTAGAATGCTGCCAATAAACAGAAGTCCAATTAAGGTTTAACATAAACCAACCCAAAAACCTAGAAAAAAACCAGCCAGAGTACAGAGCTTCAAGGACGACTTGGAATCTATTGAACTACTTTGCTTCCTGCAAAGGTTTCATCATTGAGGGTTGACTTTTATCCCTTATGGGAGGTACAGTCACATCCCGGCCTTATTCCTGAGTTTCCCCTTTTGTCTCAACTGCTCTCGCCTTCTGGCAGCTCTGCTCATGCGCGCACTGGGAACAGGCTCCCCTGGGTCCCCTGCTTCAGTGCTGCCAGACTCCGAAGACTCTGGAGGCAGCACCCCACTCCCAGATGGTCCTGGCCCCATTTCTGCATCGGATCCAAGTCCTCCCCAGACTCCCTGACTGGTTCCCTTTCATCCTCACTGTCCGATTCCGCTGCCGTCTGCACCGGCTGCCGGGGAACTCCCAACACATGGTGATGCGGTCAAAATTCAGATGTTGGGCCAGTGACTCATATTTATGATGGTCGCAGTGTGCTGGGGAGTGGGGGGGGCAATGTCATGCGATCAGATTTTTGCGACCTTCCGGCAAGCAAAACCAACGAGGAAGCCAGATTCACTTAACAACAACGTTATTCACTTAACAAATGCAAATGATTTGCTTAACCACTCTGGCAAGAAAAGTCGTAAAATGGGGCAAAACTCATGTAACCAATGTTTCACGTGGTGACACAAATTTTGGGCTCAATTGTAGTTGTAAGTCAAAGTGTATATCCAGTGGTGGTTATTCATTTTTTTTTACTACTGGTTCTGTGGGCGTGGCTTGGTGGTCATGTGACTGGATGGACGTGTAATTCGGTGGCCGTATGACTGGCCATGTGACTGGGTGGGTATGGCAAGGTGGCCATGTGACTGGGTGGGTGTGGCTTGGTCATTGGCTGGGTGGTCATGGCTTGGTCATGTGGCTGGGTGGGCATAGCAAGGTGGTCATGTAGCTGGCTGGGTGGGCATGGCTTGGTCGTGTGACTGGGTGGTCATGTGACTGGGTGGGTGTGGCAAAGTGGTCATGTGACAGTGGGCATGGCTGGTTGTCGTGACTGAGTGGACGTGGCAAGGTGTTTGTGTGACTGGGTGGGCGTGGCAAGATGGTCATGTGACTTGGTGGGCATGGCTTGGTCATCATGCCATGGGTGGGCTTGGCTTGGTCATGTGACTGGGTGGGCGTGTGACTGGGTGGGCGTAGGCAACTTGACTTCACTCATATCAAGGGGTGTCTGTGTATCTCTCATAATGTGTGAGCGTTATTAGTTTTCCCCATATTTAACTTCTGAATGCAGGCAAGGGGAAAATGAAAAACAAAGCCCTCATTCTATGCCCAGTTTTTAGCTTTCTCATCCATTGTTTCTTTCAGCAGAAAGAGGATAAATTATATGTGGATTCTTGGCGAAGCTAAAATTAAACAGTGACTCTGTGACATGGTTTGCTTTACTTAATTGCATATTCTTTTCCAAGCACAGTAGTGGTTATAAATTAGCAAGCAGGTTTTATAGGCAAAACAATTCAGATTAACCCCAAGATTAACATCAAACCCCCAATCAAGAAGAAAACAATATCCCAATCAAGGAATTGCCAAACAAGCTAACAGTAGACCAACCCAACTTCCAAGATCGCTCAGCCAACACTACCAAGACAAGCAAGTAGAATGTAAAACTGAGAGCGAGCCCCACTCCTTAGTGGCAGTGATGATGTTACGTAGTTTGGTGATGAAATGTCTGCAAGAAAACAACCAAGCTCAGAGAGCCCCCATCCCTTGAAAACAATTCTTATTTCATTTCAGTTTGGCCATTCCTAACAGCTTAGGAAAAAGCAATTATTTTCCCCAGATTATTTTAGTCGCTTAATATCTTTGAGTAAGTAAGTTGAAAGCTTCATTACAAGAGCCACTCTAAATCAACAAGAGTTACCCAGGAAAACACAACTTTGATTCATGAAATATAGTCCTCGACTTACAGCCACAATTGAGCCCAAAACTTACATTGATAGGTGGGAAATTCGTTCAGTGAGTTGTGCCCCATTTTAACGACATTCCTTGCCACATTTGTTAAGCGAATCACTGCCGTTGTTAAATGAGTAGCACCATTGTGAAGTGAATCTGGCTTCTCCGTCGACTTCGCTGGTCAGAAGGTTGCAAAAGCAGATTCCGTGACTCCAGGATACTGCAACGGTCATAACTATGGACCAGTTGTCAAACATCTGAATGTAAACCACGTCACCTCGGGATGCAGCAATGGTCGTAAGTGTGAAAAACGGACATAAGTCATTTTTTTCCACTCCGAACTGTCACTAAATGAACTCTGATGACCCAGGGTGGTATACAAAATAAACACGGTCACAAAAACAGCTGAAGCCCCTTTTATTCCTTCACTTTGCTTCCAAGCTCCAAATATCCTTGACGGAAGACAAAAAACTCCCCCACAAGCAGTTACGAAAAGGAGGAAATGCCATTTAAACTAAAAATGCCTATAAATTCTAAAGAATAAAAACAACAAAACCACTTCTTCTTCTTCTTCTTCTTTTTCTTCAGCGTTTGTCTCGCGCTCGGGCGAGGTCCGCTAATGTCCTTAAGTACTGCTTCCACACCTCTGTCTACCACGTATGTCGGGTCTGCCTTCGCGATCTCTAGATCGGCCTTGATCGTGTCCATCCAGCGTTGCTTAGGTCTACCACGCGGTCTCGCTCCTCCGACAGTCACCTTCATTGCAGATTTGATGATAGATTCTTCCTTGGCGCGGCTCACGTGGCCGAACCATCGTAGCCGGGACTGCCTCGCATGACCGTGGGGATGGGCACGACGTTGAACCGTCTATGCACTTCGTTCCTGACGCGATCGAGTAGGGTGAGGCCTACCGACCATCGGAGCATTCACATCTCCATTATCTGGAGTCTGCTTTCAACTTCTTTGGTCGCCGCCAGCACTCTGCGCCGTAAAATGGCCACGGGCGCACCACAGAGTTATAGATTTTCGCCTTCAGGCGCATCGGCATCTTCTTGTCACAGAGGACGCCCGTGACGGACTTCCATTTGCCCCACGCTGCGTTGATCCTGGCTGCCACCTCAGTTTGTAATAGGCCTTCTTCCCAAGAATAGTTCCCAGGTACTTGAAGGTGGAGGCGCGCGGTAGCTCCTGCCCATTCACGTGGATGGAGCCTGTCATTTCATTGTCAGTGGTCAGGTATTCGGACTTCTTTAGGTTCAGCCGGAGCCCGAACTGCTCGAGGCGGTCGTGCCACTGTTGGACTAGGTGCTCGAGTTCAGCCTTGCACAGGTTAGCCAGGAACACATCATCGGCGTGAAGCAGCGTCCATGGGGCGGGCGTGTACAGGTCGTGGTGTAATTGTGTCCATCACCAGAATGAACAGCAGTGGTGAGAGAGCAGAGCCCTGGTGTACGCCGACGGTGATATTAAACTCCTCTGATATCCCAGCTGCCGCTTACACGGCTTTTGTGACATCTATATAGGAGTTGGACCCATTGTACGAGCAGCTCAGGCACGCCGTGATCTCGCAGAAAGTGCGTACCAGATGAGATCGTGCGGGACTCGGTCGAAGGCCTTTTCCAAGTCCAGGAAGGCGGTGTGGAGCGGATTTTCTTCTCTCTGTGAGCCTCCATCAGCATCCGCACACCGAAGATGGCGCTGTGGTGCCGCAGTTCTTGATAAATCCGGCCTGGTTGACGCTGATGTCGACGATGTCCCGAATACGCTTATCAAGGACACGCTCAAGATCTTCATAGTGTGTGACAGTAACCTGATCGGTCTCGTAGTTGAAGCAGTCCGCTGGGCTGCCCTTTCCTTCCAGATCGGAACAGTGGTGCTGCGGTACCAGTCGTGCGGCACTTTTCCCGTGGAGACAATGTTGTTGAACAGCTCGCACAGCCACAATGCCGAGCCCGGTAGTGCCTTTTTCCAGAAGTCGGCAGGGATGTCATCTGGTCCTGTTGCCTTACCGTTTTCATGGCCTTGATGGCGTCGGTGACCTCGCTGGCATAAATGCCTGAGACTGGGCCTTCAACTGGGTCACCTCGCAGGGTTCGTGGGTGTGGGAACTCCTCGATGGAGATCTTCTCGAAGTATTGCCGCCACCTCTCGGCAGCGTCTCTGGGGTTCACGATTAAATTTCCCTTTAAAACAACAAAACCACATTGAAGCAATTAAGGGAACCAGGCAAGATAAGGGCTTGAAGACGTCCACAGAGATCGGAACACACACTGGGAAGGACGCCAAATTCAGAGAGGAATGACAGACCAGAAATATTTCCATGCTTTGTTTCCAGCACGTTCTCACAGCTGCAGCCCATGTAGAGGATCAAGGCCCTTTCCTCCCCCATAGACCATGCCATTCATGTCTCTCCCTTATCCTCTCCTCCCTGTATGTCCTAGGATGGAGAGGGGATGGGCCTGGGTCTTCCTCTGACTGCCCAGCCGGCCTCTGCCCTTCCCCAGCCTCCTCCACAACCTCCGGAGCCACACTTCTACTCCCTGTCAGCTGTTTGTCCTCTCCCTCGGAGTCAGTCTCCAACAGGGGCATGACATGAACTGTTGTAAGTCGAGGACTACCTGTAGTTATAATATCTTCCAGCTTATCTCCAAATACTCTGATCCTGAGCCATGAAAGCCAGAGGAAGATTTAAAATCGAGCTAGCAATCTAAAAATAGATACTTCTGGCCCAGTTCCCCAATCATGACAAACCCTCTGAAGTGAACTCTAAATTCCTTTATTAGGAGTGCCAGCAGCCCTGGCAAAAAGTTTCTCTCACTGCTGGCTAACAAGTCTGTTCAGCAGGGAGATGAGTAATTGTCTGCCATACCTATTCATCTCTGCCCACCACCTGTTATCCCCAGAGCTAAGGTGGGACTTTGCTAGCAGTGGTGGCTCTTCCGTCCCAAGGACTGGCCCATAGATTTCCACTACTCTCCTCTCCTCTCCCTTCTGCACATTCACGCACCAGGCACTGAACTCAGCTGCTCCTCCTCTTCTTCATCAGCCACCTCCAAACCTGTCTCTTCCGTCCCAAGGACCAGCCCGTAGATTTCCACTGCTCTCCTCTCCTCTGCCTTCTGCACATCCACGCATCAGGCACTGAACCCAGCTGTTCTTTTTCTTCCTCATCAGCCACCTCCTGGCTCTTCCATCCCAAGGACTGGCTCACAGATTTCCACTGCTCTCCTCTTCTCTGCTTTCTGTGCATCCACGCATCAGGCACTGGGCCTAGCTATTCCTCCTCTTCCTCATCAGCCATTTCCAGACCTGGGGGCTGTTAACCCTCCAATTGAGGGCTGATGGATGGCCCAGGCTCCGCCTCTGTCTCTGTCTCTCTCTCTCTCTCTCTCTGTGCCAGCTCCATTCCCTCTTTCCCCTTGGAGCTCTCAGGTTGCCTTGATGCTGATCCTGACCCCGCATGCTGCCTCCTCCTCCTCCTCCTCCTCCTCCTCCTCTGATTTGGCTCCTGGAGGAGCCAGTGGCTTACAGGCCACAACATAGATGAGGAGTCAGTATGGTCAGTGTAACTCAGGTATAATATCATCATATTACGCACAGGCGCTCAAACTACAAATTCGTTTTTTTAGAAGCAGGTTTACTTCTCCTTTTCTTGTGATCACCTCCCAGTTTGTTCCTTGATTGTCACTTGCCATTTTTGCTTCCGTTCATCTTCTGGTCTGTTCATTTAATACATGTTGTGAGTGGGGAGTCCGGATGCAGAAACCCCACCCCCTCCATTCACGCGGCTCTACAGCATTAGCCCGAAGAATTAATTAGGGAAGAGGTGTATATAATGTAAAAGCTGCAATTGGCGGTCTCTTCTTCTTGAAAATGTCCTTTTTCTTCCTTTTTTATCTTTTCCTCCCATGGAAAACATAACAGCAAATGGGAAGGCAGCGGTCTTAAGCAGATGGGAGAGATAATTTAGGTGCCATCTGTTTTTTTTTTTTTAAGAGTAGAAGCTGTAGGAAAAAGTACTTGGTGGGGGAAGAGCTTGCAAGTGGCTCATTTAATAGCAATATCTGTGGGCAATTCAATGGAGTCCTTGAATTACGAGCACAATTGACCCCAAAATTACCCTTGCTAGGCGAGACAATTGTTGAGTGAATTTTGTCCCAGCGTACGACCTTTCTTGCCACACCGTTGTTAAGTGAATCCCCGCCGTTCTAATATAGTAATACCATTGTTAAGTGAATCTGGCTTCCCTACGGACGTGGCTGCTCAGAAGGTCATCCAGAATGATCACCTGACCTCAGGAGACCATAGCCAGATGGCAAGCATCTGAATTTTGATCAGGTGACCACGGGGAAACTACAACGGTCGTAAATGTGGAAAACGGCCATAACTCACTTTTTTCCAGTTCCGCTGTAATTTTGAACTGTCGATAAAATGAATGGTTATAAGTCAAGACTACCTTTATTCTTATTGAAAGGGAAATTTTCTCCTTTCACAAAGAAGGTATCAAGTCGTAAAACATTCCCATGGCTGTTTTTGAGTTGCCATAAACAAGGGGGGCGGGGGGGACAATCTGAAGAAGCAGGACAGCAGTTTAAAACCAGAAATACATCCCACCTGTCATGCCCCAGTTGGAATCTGGTTCCAAGGGAGAGGTGGAACAGCTGGCAGGGAGTGAGAGTGTGGCTCCTGTGGCTATGGAGGAAACTGGGGAAGGGCACAGGCCGGCTGGGCATTCAGAAGAAGACCCACGCCCACCTCCTGTTCATCCTAGGGCATGCAAGGAGGAATGGATAAGGGAGCAATGTGGTTTACGGGGGAAGAAAGGGCCCTGATCCCCTTCATGGGCTGCAGCTGGGAAGACTGTTTAAAAGGGTAAACTGCGCATGGCAAAGTTGCTGGAAGCAAAGTGTGCATTATCTTTGTCGAGACTTATCTGGGTTTTGACGTCCTCCCAACTTTGTGTGCCTCATTATGTTTTGGAAGTCTGCAAGTTATCCTGGTCTGTCATGTTAATTACTTCAGCGTGGTTTGTGTTGGTTTTTTAAAATTTCTACTTTATCTGTATTTTGGGTTTGGACTGCATTTCTTCCCTTTGTAGACTGTTTTTGGAAGAGCTTGATCTCCCGCCGAGGATAATTGAACATTGTGGACCAAGTTGGAGGCATTAAAGGGAATTTATCTACTTGGTGACTTTGTTATCTTTGTGCCACGCCCCGGTAATCACACCGCCCTGCGAAAATCCTTCATTGGAGAACATGATTGATGACACCCAGCCCGTGAATGTGCCTCATTGATGTGCCTCATGAATTCCTCATGAATGTGCCTCATGAATTCCCTTTCCATGTTTATTTTTTCTCTCATTTGTTTAGTTTTTATTTCTAACCTTATACTTGTATGTTATCTAACACAGGGGTCACCAACCTTTCGGACCTCAGGGACCACTAAATTCATAATTTTAAATCCCGCAGGCCACTAATACGATCTGCCCAATGATGGGCTGAGTGGGCGTGGCTAGGCAGTCATGTGGCTGGGTGGGCATGGCCAACTCAACATCAAAACAGGCAAGAGTAGTCTGTTAAAACCCTCTTTTAACAAATTATTGTTGTATTTATCTCGTAGAAAGTTTACTACTGCTTCTTATCTAGTCTTCCTTCTCTAAGGTAGCACAGCAACTAGATGTTTGGAATTGCTGAGTAAACAGTCAAAATATAGACATGCAGTATTGAGTAGGGAGCCAATTGCAACTCCAAACATTGTTAACAATGGTAGTAGCAGTTGTCATCCATCAGAAGTCAAAATCATTTCGCATAGGTTGACCCTTCTTAAAATGTTTGGATGAGGAAGACAGATTTCTGTTTGTCCACATGAGTAAGCTTAGTAGCACCAAAATAACTACTTTGCCCATTTTTAAAGGGCACTCTGCTCCTTCTCACATGACACAGTGACATGAACCCTGAGGTTTACACTCAGTTTGCTAATTCTGCTACCTAAGCTAATCCTGTCCTTGTGTTTACTTTCTGCACCAGCTGCACTCCTAGTTGACAGCCCCATCTGTCTCCTTGGTAACTCTGCAGGACAAGTCCTGTCCGGGAACAGACGGTAGATTCAGGCCTGCAAGTCCTTGAAGAAAGACAAAATAATAATTTAGCATTTTTGTTTTAAAAAAAGACCACGATAAAAGTACATTTTGGGATTTCACATTCTTCCAGCACCCGAGATGAGAAGTTTAGGTGGTATGGGAGAAAAGCAGACTGAACTGGAAGGTGGCGTTAAACACGTCATCAGTTTGGAATCGTTACAAGAGACCCAAATCGACTCTTTTGAATTCTGCTGACCCCTTATCTAGTACTAGTTTAGCGTCAATTCTTAATTGACTAGATCCTTGTGTATAATAGATAGTAATAATACATCCTTCCTGTCCGGGAACAGATGGTAGATTCAGCCCTGCAAGTCTCTTGATGAAAGACAAAATAATTTAGTATTTAAAAAAAGTACATTTTGGGATTTCACATTGTTGCAGCACCCAAGATAAGAAGTTTTAGGTGGTATGGGAGAAAAGCAGGCTGAGCTGGAAGGCAGCTTTAAACATGTCATCAGTTTGGAATCGTTACAAGAGACCTAAATCCGACCCTTGTGAATTCCGTTGACCCCTTATCTACACTAGTTTAGCTTCAACTCTTAGCTAGCTGGATTCTTGTGTATAATAGATAGTAACAATACATTCTTTGGTGTTCATATGGTGACCGTTCAAAGTTACAATGGCACTTAGAAAAAAGGACTTATGACCATTTTTCACAGTTAGGACCTTTGCAGCATCCCTACAGTCAGGTGATCAAAATTTAGGTGCTTCGTAACCGGCTCATATTTATGGTGGTTGCAGTGTCCTGGAGTCACATGATCCCCTTTTGCGACCTTTGGACAAGCAAAGCATTAAGATTCACTTAACAACCATGTTACTAACATAATAAGGCAATGATTTAGTTAACAACTATGGCAAGAAAAAGCAAAATTAACAAACGCTCTTAGCAACGTTAGAAATTTTGGACTCAGTTGCGGTCGTAAGACAAGGACTAAATTTGCCCTAAAGCAATGATGGCTAGCCTTTTCCACGTCGTGTGCTGAAATTGTGAGGCACGCATGCATGCGCTTGCGTGCCTGCACCCATGATGTAATGCGCACATGACCCCTCCACTCCCCTGTGCATGCACACACATTTCCCCCCCACGCATGCGCAGATACCCAACAATCAGTTGGCTGGCGGGGGGCGGGCATGCATACATAGTGGGGCTCTTCCAGATGACCTCTTGAGTGCTGGCAGAAATGGCTCTGCATGCCACTTCCAGCACACATGCCGTAGGTTCACCATCACGGCCCTAAAGCATTGTCTCCTCCAGAATGAAATACATACTTAAGCTTCCAAATCTTTTGGGATTCTACAAAAGCAGAAAGAAAAAGCTGCATTTTTGTCCTCGTCTGTGTGAAAATCTTTGCTGTTCAATTTTGTGTTGCTGTGCGTTGTATGTATGGTGCCATTATACATCTCTCTAGTTTCAGGTGAAGGATTTTATTCCTTGCAGAAAAAGAAAAATTTAAAAAAAACAATTCTGCTATGCAACCCCGAAAATACCTAACAGAGGTAATACCATAGAAATAAGGAAGGTGATTTTTAAGCAACTATTAATTCAAAAAGTTTTCTTCTTCTTCTTCTTCTTCTTCTTCTTCTTCTTCTTCTTCTTCTTCTTCTTCTTCTTCTTCTTCTTCTTCTTCTTCTTCTTCTTCTTCTTCTTCTTCTTCTTCTTCTTCCTCTTCCTCTTCCTCCTCCTCCTCCTCCTCCTCCTCCTCCTCCTCCTCCTCCTCCTCCTCTCATTATCATTATCATACACAAAAATGACAGTATACACAGCAAACGAGATAACCATGCTGTGTTTCGTATCACAAATCACTAGTCGAACACTATTATTGTTGTTGTTGTTATTTGTACTTTTGGTCTTATTGTTGGGATAGCTTTTGTTCAGGATACAACATTGAGGGATTGTGTTGCTATAGAAATAAGAGCATATGGGACTTCCTTAGCAAAAATTCCCATGAGTGACTGCGGTGCAATTTTTTTTATTCTTCTACAAGTCAGCATTGTTTCTGACAACATTTAAAGAATGTTTCCGTGGCTGTTTGTGTAGCCTTTTCTCCAAGAGGCCTGTTAGACTTTTGATTAGAAAATCATCTTTACAGCATTATTTTGATAACCTGCAACGCACGTCTACCTGGGAAGGCGCCCTTAGTAAATGTACATCTCAAACAGAATTGTTATTTTTTTTCCGTATTTCATTTACTACCCATGTTTCCCTGAAAATAAGACCTTGTCTTTTTTTTGCCAGCAAAAAAGGCACCAGATCTTATTTTCGGGGAATGTCGTCCACTGACAAACCTCTCTTGTGTGCGTCGCCCCCGGCCTCCTTTTCGCTGCCAGAGGCCTTCAGGAACTACTACTTCTGCAGCTGGCAAGGCTTCTCCTGAAGGCCTCTGCAGCTGATAAGAGAGCTCTGGATCGATCCAGAGCTTTGTTATCAGTTACAGAGGCCTTCAGGAAAGCCTTGCCAGCTTTGCCAGTTGCAGAAGAAATGGGCTGGCAAGGCAGGTGTCAGGGTGTGCGAGGCCTGGCTACATCTGTCCAAAGGCAAGTAGTAGGGCAGCTCCACCCCCCCATCCCCATCCTAGCTTAATTTTTACCCGTCCACCAGGTGAGATCTTAATTAGGGCTTATTTTGGGGGTAGGGCTTATATTGGGCATACGTGTAAAAATCAAGCTAGGACTTACTTTCATGGGGTAGGTCTTATTTTCAGGAAAACAGGGTAGGGTTTGAAAAACAGCCTCATTTGAGGAAGGAGACTAATATTAATATGAGAGCGATCGGAATCCATGTGTTATACATAATTGGGTTTGCAAATTTTTGTGCCTAAATTGCATCGTGGAACAGAGACGTATCTAATACTTCACTCCTGGGAGATGATTTTAATTTCATACTTTAAATCTTTCCCATTACTGCCTCTGTTTAAAAACTCTAGATGCAGTGCAGCTTATTGGATAATTATCTGTCTCATTTTCATGCTTGGCTCCTAATCCGGAAGGAGAGAGGACTGTTTAATATAATGGTAAATGCAGGTCACTTTAATTAAGTTGCTCGACGAGAATGTTATGGCAAGCGATACGACGGTTCCCTTTCTTCTGCAATTCAACATTGTAGTAAATGGACCCATTGAATTTCTTGTGGCTCTAATACTGGCTCGCCTGGGTTCGGGAGAACCCATAGCTAATGTTATGGATGGTTCAGTGAACCGCCAAATCCCTCCCACCTTGCCCCACCCCTCCTACTCTGCCCCTCCCTCCCTGCCCCACCCCTTCTGCCCTGCCCCTCCCCTTCCACCCTACCTTGCCCCTCCCGCCCTACCCCGCCCCTTCTGCCCTGCCCCTCCCCTTCCACCCTGCCACACCCCTCCCACCCTACCCTGCCCGTTCCACCCTGTCCCGCCCCTTCTGTCCCGCCCCACCCCTTCCACCCTGGCCTTCTCCTCCTACCCTGCCCTGCCCCTCCCACCCTGCCCCGCCCCTTCTGCCCTGCCCTTCCTCTCCTACCTGTCCCTCCCACCCTGCCCTGCCCTTTCCACTCTGCCCCGCCCTTCCGCCCCTTCCGCACTGCTCTGCACCTTCTGCCCTGCCCTGCCCTGCCCTTCCCCTCCTACCCCACCCTGCCCTTCCACCCTGCCCCGCCCCTTCCCCCTGCCCCACCCTGCCCCCCTGCCCCTTCTGCCCTGCTCTGCACCTTCCACCCTGCCCTGCCCTTCCCCTCCTCCCCACCCTGCCCCTTCCACCCTGCCCCACCCTTCCCCTGCCCCACCCTGCCCCTTCTGCCCTGCCCTTCCTCTCCTACCTGTCCCTCCCACCCTGCCCTGCCCTTTCCACTCTGCCCCGCCCCTTCCCCCTGCCCTGCCCTTCCTCTCCTACCCTACCCTGCCCCACCCCTCCCAGGAGTTTCCTACACGGCCTGTTTTGGGTGTGAGGTAAGTGTGGACGTTCAGGTATGGCGAAAAACGGGCCTCCCCAAAGGCCAGAAACAGGCCCATTTTTGCCCTCCCAGAGGTTCGAAGGAAGCCTGCGGAGCCCGGGGAAGGCAAAAATGTCGTGTCCCCGCCCCCCCCACCGTGGTGCAAGAGGCTGACTAGGCCACACCCACCATGGCCACACCCACCCAGCAACCGGGCAGAGAACCCACTGCTGAAATTTTTGAAGGCCGCCCCTGAATATTTGCCTTCCTTTTTCAAATTTATGTATTCATCTTACCAGAATATTTAGAATTCACAACAAATTAACCAAACCTCTCTTCAGAGAAGTGCTAGAGGTAGTCCTTGACTTAGGACCACAAAGGAGCCCAAAATGCCTGTTGTTAAGTGAGGCAGTTGTTAAGCGAGTTCTGCCCCCATTTTAACAACCTTTCTTGCCACCGTTGTTAAGTTGAATCACTGCAGTTGTTAAGTTAGTAAGATGGTTGTTAAGCGATTCTGACTTTGCTTGTCAAAACATCGCAAAAGGGGATCATGTGACCCCAGGAAACATGGCCAATGTCATAAATACGAGTCAATAGCCGAGCCTCCAAATTTTGATCACAGTTCACTTAGAGACAGTTTGAAGTTATAACGACACTGAAAAAAGTGACTTGTGACCATTTTTCACTTTTACTATCGTCGCAGCGTTCCCATGGTCACGTGTTTAAAATTCAGTTGCTTGGCAATCGACTCATATTTATGACAGTTTCGGTATCCCAGGACCACATGATCCCCTTTTGTGACCTTCTGACAAGCAAAGTCAACCGGGAAGCCAGATTCACTTAACAACCAGGTTACTAACTTAACACCTGCATCGATTCACTTAACAACCATGGCAAGAAAGTGGTAAAAGGGGCCAAAATGTACTTAACTATCTCACATAACAACAGAAATTTTTTTGGGGGGGTCAATTGTGATCGTAAGTCAAGGACTACCTGCACTTGATTTAATTTTATTGGGGTTTTATTTATTCGTATTTCAGATTATATCCAATTATTTTGGCTTATGATTGCAACAATGCAATTCTTTCTTTCTTTCTTTCTTTCTTTCTTTCTTTCTTTCTTTCTTTCTTTCTTTCTTTCTTTCTTTCTTTCTTTCTTTCTTTCTTTCTTTCCTTCCTTCCTTCCTTCCTTCCTTCCTTCCTTCCTTCCTTCCTTCCTTCCTTCCTTCCTTTCCTTATAAACTTACTTATTCCAGCCTTTATAACATGACATTGCAAGTTACAATGTCATGTTACATATACACATGTGAGCACATTCATGCATACATATGTCTCTCTAAAAGCTAACAAAATAAAATTATTTTACGGGGATATTTCATTGGATGTGCTGCACCTAAGCAAACTGGGTTTTTTCCCCTACCCTGCTTTTTAAGAACAGGAAAATGAAATTATTGTCACTGAGCTAAGAAGCTAATCAGATGAAGTCCATTATTCATCCTGTCAGCAACTTCTACCACAGAAACTTATCATCTTATAATACAATTTGCCTGTTGCTAGATTTTGGAGAAAGCCTTACTATATATACAGTCTTAGAATTATTTTTTTCCCTCTCATCTTCTCCACCAATGTTAATGCTGTGTCTTTATTTGGTCCCATTTTTCTCCCGTCTTCCAGGTATTGTGAAATAGAGGTAGGTAGCCCTTGGCTTAAGAGCACAACTGAACCCCAAATTCCCATCACTCAGCGAGACCATTGTTAAATGAATTCTGCCCCATTTTACAATCTTTCTTGGGTGGTGCGGTGGCTTTGAGGCGGAGCTCTCGCCTCACAATCAGGAGGCTGTGAGTTTGATCCTAGATAAGAGGCAGATATTTCTCTCTCTGGACACGATGAGAATATATCTGCTGAAAAGAACTCCGCACTGGTGACAGGAAGAGCATCTGGCCAATAAACCCTCAGCTCTATTCAGTTGCCCAGACTCCACCCCGCAAAGGATTATGAGGTCATTAAAATGATGGTGGTGATGATTTAATGATCTTTCTTGTCACAGTTGCTAAGTGAATCACTTCGGTTGATCATGTGACCCTGGGATCATGTGACCCCAGGACATTGCAACTGTCATAAATGAGAGTCTGTTTCCAGGCGACTGAATTTTGATCGCACAAAAAGTGATCACATGACCTGAGACAGAACAACCGCCATAAATATCAGCCAGTTTCCGAGTGTCCAAAATTTTGATCACATGACCGTGGGGATGTGGCAACGGTTGTAGGTGTGAAAAACGGTCATAAGTCAATTCATCAGTGCTGTTGTGAGTTCAAACAGCTACTAAATGAACTGTTGTTAAGTCGAGGCTGACCTGTAAGAACATTCCATGTCTTGGGTCTAGGATTGGGCTTTTTTAGGATATACGCTTAAAAAAAGCCGTAGGCAAAAGTTGTGCAGCAGAAATACAGTCACACAGAAACTGTGGTTTTCAGAACAATAACTTTTTGACTTTCAGCTTTCCGTCTCTGATATCTTTTGTTCTTCAAAGCCAGGAGAAATCTGCTTTTAGAGCTTGCTGAATGAAAAGGGAACAGATTTGCCATGACTCTTAGAGAGGGGAAAATATAAAACTTTTTTGGGAGGGAAAAATGTATGTTGGCTGCAACACTTTAAATAGGCCATGCTTCCTTCCAAATCTCTTTCTGCATCATCCATCCATTCAGGTTTAGGTTTTGTTTAAGAGGACAGTGACAGAATTGGGTGATGTTTTTTTAAAGTTGCCTGCAAGAGCAGTGTTTTATTTCTCCAATATAATGTACTGAAAGTAAAATCGATGTTGGGCGGAAAGGCCAACATATACACAAACAGTGATGGAATCAACCATGGCATTGCAATCATAAGACCCTCATGACTTAAAAAAAAAACCCTTCAAGAAATGAGTAGATTGACAATGGCAATTAGAGAACAGGAAGAAAAAGATTATTCTAAGATTTGTAATTTATTTTATGAATGGTTAGACAGAAGAGTAAGAAATGGAAATGTGATAATAGTAATAATATATTACAATTAATTGACTTAGATTGAGCAAGAGAATGAATATAATTTAGGTAAGGATGAAATATGTTTTTGAAAGATAATAATTACAATATTAATGATAACATAATAATTGACCAATGCAAGATAAAATATTGATTAGAATGGTTTTATATATGTATATATATTAGCAAGTAAGAAATATATAATATTATTATGTGCACAGGATATATGTACCCAACAGACACACTGTTGAACTGAAAGATGGGTTTATATGTTTCTTTTTGTTGTAAAAATTAAAAAAAAAACTTTTTCAAAAGAAAAAACAACCCTGCCAGATGCATTTGGGTCGGTCATCAGATCCAGAGATTTTGTCTTCCAAGCTTTTGGATTCGTGCTGGAACCCATCCTCAGGGAACTTGCCTCTGACAGAAAGTGTGCTTTGGGCTATTCTGTTTGTGGTAGTGCCTCGTTGTGTGTGTTTGTGTCTTTTTAGGTGTTGATTGGGGTGTTGATGGCCGGCTATTAAGTTGTAGGCTGTTGTTTCCTTGTGCTACCAAGCCCTCACCCAGGGGTGGGATTCAAAAATCCCAGCAACTGGTTCACTGCCTGGTTGCTGGGTGGGCGTGGCCATGGTGGGCGTGGCCAATTGGAACTTCTGGGAGGGGCGTCTTTCACATCCCCCAGGGTCCAAATGCTTTCCTCAAGCCTCCAGGAGGGCGAAAACTGCCTCTCCCGGGGTCCTGAGGCCCTCCGCAAGCTGGAAACTTCCGTAGGGCCCATTTTTTCCCCTCCTAGAGCCTCCTTGTGTTCCCTGCACTTATCTGCCTTCAAAACGGACCACGTGGAGACTCCTGGGAGGGGAGGGGAGGGGTGGATGGGACCAGCCAGTCGGTTCAACTACTGGTTTGGCGAACCAGATGTAAATTTAACATCCAGTTTGCTTGAACCGGTCTGAACTGGGTGAATCCCACCCCTGCCCTCGCTTCCTCTTGATAAGCTGGGGTAAATCAGCACTCCTGTGGTTCAATGAAAGCCCATTTCCCAGGCTTCAATTAGTTCCCAGGCTCTTTTTGTGCCTGCTCGTTCAACAATCTTAGTAGCTGTAAAAATTCAATGTGTGTCCTTTTTTTTTTTTGCCTAATTTTTTTCAAATTAATTTTATTTTACATTAAGAAGCGCTTGTAAAAAGAGAGAACTTTCCAAGTTGTAAATTTGATACAATAAAAAATTAATGCCATGTAAAATAATAATGAAAATTAATTAATTAAAAAAACAAATAAGCTCAAAAGGAAGGCTTGATGGACCACTAGGGTTTTTTTTTCCCAGGGGTTGGGTTTTTTTTCCCCTATGTTTTCTAAATTTGGAGCACATCTTCATGACGGGGGCCAATCTTGTCTTCTTTCATTTTAGGATGGGCAGTCCGACATTTTGTACTGTTTCTGGACAGCAGTGACTCAAACTCTGGCTTCAGAATTTCAGAAAGCATCTGAAAGTAAGTACTGAACTCAATACGTATGAGGATGACATTTTTTCTACAGCTTTGAAAATCTTCCCACCATTGTCTTCTGTCGCACTTCTTTTGACCTGAATAATACAGGTGGTCTTTGACTTACGACAATTCACTTAGTGACCATTTGAAGTTACAACGGCACTGGAAAAAAGTGACTTAGGACCTTTTTTCACACTTACAACGGGTTGTAGCGTCCCCATGGTCACAGGATCAAAACTGGGGACTGACTCTCATTTATGACGGTTGCAGTGTCCCAGGGATCATATGATCATTTTTTGCGACTTTTCTGACACGCAAACCGATTCACTTAACAATTGTGTTTCTAATAGAACAACTGCAGTGATTCACTTAGCACAAAAGGTCATAAAATGGAGCAAAGTTCACTTCACCAATATTTCACTTAGCAACAAAACCTTTGGGCTCAATTGTCAAGGACTACCTGAACGGCAAACAGGAAAGGGGTTGTTTTCTCTTTTGGATGAGAAGGGAAACATTTTCAAACTAAAAAAAAACCTCAAGAAAATCCAGTTGCTTTTTGGAAAAGTGGTGGGATTCAAATATTTTTACCATCAGTTCGGTGGGCGTGGCTTGGTGAGCGTGCTTTGCATGCGTGCAAACTTTGCGTGGGCTCGCATCAAATGCACACTTTGCTCAGGCACAGATGTGTTTACGCAGGTGCAAAGGCATTCTAACTCACCTCCCGCAAGCCTGCACGATCCCGGACACTTCAGCAGCTGCCATGCGGCACTCCTCTGTGCCATGCAAAGCAGTTGCGCTTCAAATTCAGAGGATAAAGGTGAGTAGGGGATGGGCAGGTGGTCCCAACAGCAGAGCAGAGGAGATAACTAGTTTGGTCTATGCTGCTCATTGCCACTACCAGCTCAGCAGAACCGGCCCGAACCGGTAGAATACCGCCACTGCTTTGGGTCAACCCTGACCTAGATGACTGAGTATCTCCACAGACGCTTGGAGCATAATCTAAGTTGACATCTGAGTGCATTAAGTTCCCCAATGTTAATATAGGCTGACTCTCTTTAAAATAATTGGACTTATTCAAGGCAAGATCGGTGCACTCTTTGAAGGTAACTGCTTTGCTGAGGTAAAAGTTTTGTTTAAATATTTGATTAAAGCTAAGGAAAGAGATTTGTGTGTTTTTATGTTCAGATAACAGATTAACAGAGTTGGAAGCAGGAGTGGGATTCTACCAGTTCGCACCTAATAGTTAGAACTGGTTGTTAAAATTCTAAGCAGTTCGGAGAACCGGTTGTTAGAAGAAATTACTGGTCTAATCTTGTAAGGAAGGCAGGAAGGAAACATTCTGGTGTTGCTTACAGAAACTGCCTCTTTGTTAACCCTTATTACATTCTTGACAGGACTAGACTTCCTGTCTTAGGAACTTTTCTGGAGTATTTTTCCCCTTCTTTGCTGATACTTTGCTTGTGTGGAGTGGCCATTCAAAGTTACAATGGCACTGAAAAAAGTGACTTATGACCATTTTTCACACTTATGACTGTTGCAGCATCCTCACAGTCATGAGAGGCCAGGCGAGGAGATGCGTGCCTCGATGTGAATGATATTGAGTTAGCCACACCCAGCCAATAACATGACCACCAAGCCACATCCACCCAGTCACATGACCATCAAGCCATGCCCACCACCTAAACTACGCCCACAGAACTGGTTGTTAAACATTTTGAATCCCACCCCTGGTTGGAAGGGACCTTGTAGGTCATTTAGTCCAACCCCCCACCCAAGCAGGAGACCCTACACCATGTCTGACAAATGGCAGTCCAGTCCCTTCAGATCAAGGCCACTTTTTAAGCAGATTATTGCCATATAAATGAAGACAGGCAGTCCTTGAGACTTAGGATCACAATGGAGCCCAAAATTGCCGTTGCTAAGCGAGACAGTTGTCACACAAGTTTTGTTCCATTTTATGAGCTTTCTGGCCACAGATGTTAAGTGAATCACTGCAGTTGTTAAGTTAGTAACACGGTTGTTAAGTGAATCTGGCTTCCCCTGTTGACTTTGCTTGTCAGAAGGTCGCAACAGGGGATCACATGACCCAGGGACACGGCCACCTTCATAAATGTGAGTCAGTTGCCAAGTGGCTGAATTTTGATCACGTGACCTTTTGGGGATGCGGCAACGGTTATAAGTATGAAAAACGTTCGTAAGTCACTTTTTTTCAGTGCCTTTGTAAGTTTGAACAGTCACTAAATGGGCTCAAGGACCACAGCTCTTCACAGATTCAGTTATCACTTGTTTTAAATCCGAACAAAATACTTTGTGGTACAGCAGTTGTATTTTATTACAAAGTTGGAAAGGATCTGAAGATTAGCTTTAACGGTAATGGAATTTGAAAGAGTTCCACATAGTTCCTGTTTAATAACATAATTTCTTTTCCTCAGCATGGGTTTTAAAGAGAAAGCATATGAACACGTGCAATTCCATCTGCAGTTTAATTTGAAGTACAAGACAAAGTATAAGACAAATTTTTTGTGTGTCCAGTCACACTTGGCCAATAAAGAATTCTATTCTATTCTATTCTATTCTATTCTATTCTATTCTATTCTATTCTATTCTATTCTATTCTATTCTATTCTACAGCCCGATAAATCTTCCTATGCCCATTTTTATTATTTCCAAAACAAAAATGGAATTTTGGAAAGATATTACAAAAACAGTGTTTTTCTGTTGGTCTATTTATGTTGTGACTTGCCAGTGGCCAGCAGAGCTGGTAGCAGACTCGGATTGTGAGGGAGTTGGGGAGAAACATGGGCCAGTCCTGGCGTTTGGGGAAGGCTCAGATGAGTGCTCTGCGTTGGAGGCAGAGATGGGGCCAGGGCCGTCCAACAGTTATCAGCTGCCTTTAGAGTTGGAGATCAGTGGGGCAGAAGAACAGCTGGAGCCTGTTCCCAATGTGTGCATGCGCAGAGCTGCCAGGAGAAGGGAACAGCTAAGGAACAAGGGTTGACTCAGGAGTAAGGGCACAGGTGGATGGTGAATGGCCCCTCCCATAGAGAATAAAGAGGAGTAGTGTTTGCAGAAGACAATTAGTTTGTTTAATTAGGGTTCCTGATTCCTTGTCAAGTAATTGCTGCTACAGCGTGGCGTTTGCAAGCTATCGGCCTGGAAACTCTCCAAGCCTGACAAAGGTCTGTGGTTGTCAGAGAAAACGGGCTCCCAAGCTCCGTTTCTGGCTGGAGCAGCCTCCTACAATCCTCTGCCAGGGAAAACAGAGCCCGGGAGGGCCTGTGATGACCCAAAGGGGCGTGGCACAAAGGCAACACAGTCAGATAATCAATAAGAGTGCCTTTATTAGCTCCAATTTTGCCTCCAATGTCCAGATTACCTTCTGGCTGGAGAAAAACTCTCCCAGGAACAGCCTTTGACTATAGAAAATTAAGTCCAAAACATGGTCAACACAAATTGTAACTTAAAGTCCAAACAAGCGAAACTGAAATAATTAGTTTGGCAGGGCAGGAGCAAGAATTTCAGACTTGAAGGTATGGCAAAATTCACACAGTTGGGAAGATGCCAGGAACACAGATAAGCCACGACAACACAAGATAAAGTCATGTTTGCTGCCAACAGCCTGCAGCATGCAGCCTGCCTTTCCTATCAACTGTCTTCCCAGGTGTGGCTAATGGATGGAATCAGGGCCCTTTCCTCCCCCGTAAGCCACACAACCCACGTTGCTCCCTTCTCCGTTCCTCCCTGCGTGTCAAAGGATGAAGAGGGAGTGGGCCTGGGTCTTTCTCTGAACTCCCTCTCCCTTGTTCTATCTCTCCCCTGCTCTGCCCAGCCTGACTTTGTCCTTCCTCAGCCTTCTCCACAGCCAGCGGAGTCACACTCCCACTCCCTGTCAGCTGTCCAGCTTCCTCCTTGGATTCAGACTCTGACGGGGCATTGACAGGGTCTCACACACTTCCCTCGCAAGCTCTGTTTTCAGCTGCAATGGCCTCCTGCAACCCTCTGCCAGGGAAAACGCAGCCCGATGCCAGTCCAGTCCTTCGGGCCAGATCTGGCCCCCTGGCCTTGAGTTTGACACCTCTGCTGTACCTGTTGCAAGAATATTTTGTACGAGACTCATTACATTTTTATATTTTGCTTATTCTAAAGAAGTCACTCAGTGGCAAAATAAATATTTTTTTTCTGGGGCATTTCTGAATGAAATTGGATAAAAACAGCTCTCTTGCGTAACTTAACTCATACAGCATGAAGGATAAGTAGGACAAGTATTGTTTGCCTAAGCTTCCGATTGTTCACCCTTCCAATTAAATCTTTCACTTTTTCGAGCCTACGAGCTTATTGCCGAAGAAAGTAATTTGACGCTGAAAATACAAAAGTAAAATTGTGGATGAGAGAAAAAGTCGGGTTGTCACAGCACCCAGTCTGCGATTCATATCTATTTGATTAGACTAGAAAAGGGACATAAAAGCCAATAATAAGTCGCAGCAGGAATTCTTCTGGATATTTTTGCCCTTATGGCCATTGTGAAGGTAAAGGTACAGAATTTTCTCCAGAGCAAAAGATCTCAAACGAAAGCTCATCCATTGTTGTCACAACAGCTTTTTATTAAAAGGACACGGAGTCCTTCAGTTATAGCCATGGGGTAGCCTGCCCATCACTGCCGTAAATCGACTTATCCGTGTGGCCGATTTTATGCCCTTTTTTGTGGCTGTAGTTCAGGCTGCCGTGCTTGTAATACAACCTCTACAGTTGTCAGGTGAGGCCATGATTAACAATGGGTCAGTTTGGCTGAAAGCTGACAAACTCAGTCAGGTGATTGTAGGACATGGAAATGCTTGTAAATGTAGATGGTTCCTGAATTTATTTATTTTATTATTTTATGTTATTTTTTACTTTTCATTTTGTATTTTATTTTTTGTTTTATTCTATTTTGTTATTTTATTTTTTATTTTAATTTTCTATTTTATATTATTCTATTTCATTTTATTTTATTTTTCTATTTTATTTTGTTATTTTATTTTTCTATTTTATTCTATTCTATTTTATTTATTTTTTATTTTATTATTTATTTTATATTTTATTTATTGTATTTATTTTATTTTATTTCTAGAAAATTTATATTGTTGCCTGCTTGCCCATGGTGACTCAAGGTGGTTAACCCGGATATAAAAACCGTATAAAAGAAAGAAAAAGAATTAAAAAAGATAAAATAATAAAATAATAAATTAGTAAAATAATAACCTTGCCACCCCGGCGATAACACACATTCATATTAACCATTTCATGGGCTCCATCCCGCTCTGGGTTCCCCAGGCCCTCTGGCAGAACCAGGTCTTCAGCCACCAGGTGTATCTCCTTAGGAGATGGAACCCACAACATTCTTGGCTTCCCCACTCTGGTGGGTCGGGTAGATGAGACTGGCAAGAGACGGTCCCTCACATGTCCGAAGTGCGGTCATGTATCATGGGGTGGGGACAGCCGTCAGAATTTCTAATCTGGGTCGTACGTACCCCTGAAGAGGTCCGTTGTAGTTTCAAACGCTCACTAAGCGATTGTCCATAAGTCACGGCCTAGCTGTATTGAATTTCTATTCAGGTAGTCCTTTACTTATGACCACAATTGAGCCCAAAATTTCTGTTGCTAAGTGAGACAGTTGTTACAAGTGAGTGTTGCCCCATTTTACAGTTTTCCCATCCATAGTTGTTAAGCGAATCACTGAAGTTGCTAAGTGAGTAACAGGGTTATTAAGCGAATCTGGCTTCCCCGTTGACTTTGCTTGTCAGAAGGTCGCAAAATGTGATCGTGTGACCCGGGACACTGCAACCGTCATAAGTACATGCCAGTTGCCAAGTGTCCGAAGTTTGATCATGTGGCCCCGGGAAACTGCAGATGTCATAAATACGAGGTCGTTGCCAGGGGTTACAAATGTTGATCGGGTGACCATGGGGATGCGGCAATGGCCGTAAGTGTGAAAAATGGCCATGAGTCACTTTTTTCAGTGCCGTTGTAACTTCAAGCGGTCACTAAATGAATGGCTTGTATGTCGACGACTGCCAGTACGCAGGGGTGTGCTGCTGGGGTTTGCAGGGGTTCGGGAGAGCCCCTAGCTAAGATTCTGTGCAATTTGGAGAACTCCCAAATCCCACTTCTGGTGGGTTGTGCCCGTCCCACATCGTCCCTCCCAGGAGCCCCCACATGGGCCATTTGGGATGCAGGCAAGTTCAGGGTGCGTGCGGAGGCTCAGGGAAGATGAAAAATGGGCCTTCCGGAGGTTTGGGCCCATTTCTGGCTTCCAGAGAGCCCCTGGAGCCGGGGGAGGGCGTTTTTGCCCTCCCGGAGGCTCGAGGAAAGCCTCCGGAGCCGAGGGAGGGCAAACCCCACACCACCATGGTGCCGGAGGTGTCAGTATTCCGGCACTTAACCCCAATTAAATCATGGGTCTCGAGCCAAGCTTCCAAGAAGATTTATTAGGAGTAAACATACCAGCACTGCCTGGGTGTAGTCGACTCTGAGGCACATCATTCATTGTCACCCTTGACCCAGGTTTTCCCCCACCCCCTGGGTGTATCATAATTCATGTTCTCCAGTGGGACACATCCATAGCCAAGAATCATCAATCTTGCTGTCCAGTTTCAATTTTGCATGGCAGAACCTTCGGTCACCTAGTTACTATCTATGAAAACATTTATGGAATGCACTGTCGGTTTGCAAGCTGCTGCACTGCTCCCCCTCTCTTTCTGTTGGCCACTCCAGAAAGACCATAGAATTATTTTCTGAGTTGACAGGAGGCTGACTAGGCCACACTCATCCAGTAACCAAGCAGAGAACCCTTCGCTAAAATTTTTGAAGCCCACCCCTGCCTTGTATGCTGTACGAAAAAGGTATAGCTGTTGCACAAGCTTGCTTGAAGTAATATCCATCTGTCTTTTCGTTTTGTTTTTCAGCTTCCATGTTTTTGAAACAGGCTTTTGAAGGCGAATATCCTAAATTGCTGCGGCTGTATAACGATTTCTGGAAGCGCCTTCAACAATACAGCGAAAGCATTCAAAGAAACGTGATTGCGAACGGCAGCGCCGAGCCCTTAGCCGAAGTTCCCCAAATAGAGGACGATGTGCAGGATCTATTCATGCAGAAGAAACAGGATTATGAGTACTAGCACTTCTGTCCGTAATTAGGGAACAGAATATTTCAGACTTCAGATTCCTTGCAACGAATTGGGCCATTTGCCTTAGCGCAGAAGGGATATTTATAAATAGAAGTTGGGTTTGCTGTTAACAAAGGCAGTGAATCTACTGCTATTCAGTCATTAGAATTGGCTAGTTTGAATGGAAGCAGATTGAAGCTTAGGGTGCGTTGGGATTGGTTTGTGAGACTTTTTATTTTTTACGCAAAATACTTGCGTACCTGAAGTTCTCACATTGTGGCTTCATTAATGGCCATAAAGCCACATTTCTGCTCTGAAAACTAGCCTCAAAACATGGATGTTCTCTTTGGGGATGAATGTGTTTAGTGCAAGGGTCTTCAAACTTGGCACGTTTAAAAGACTTGTGGACTTCAGCTCCCAGAATTCCTGAGCTAACATGACTGGAGGAGGAATTCTGGGAGTTGAAGTCCACAAGTCAAAGCTATCAAGTTTGAAGACTCCTGGTTTAGTGTATTCGGGAAACTTCATTTTAAGTTGAGAAATATATAGGTTTCATTAATGTTTCTTGTTGTAGGACGCCAATCACACTTAACTGGGGTTTTTGAATTACTAATTCGAGCAAGGCGTACATTTTGATAGAAGAGTATAGTGTTAGTACCACTTTATACAGCGCTGGTAAGACAACACTGCATCCAGTTGTGGTCATAGTGATACAAAAAAGATGTTGACACTCCAAAAAGAGTGCAGAGAAGAGCCACAAAGATGGTTAACGGATTGGAGTCTAAACTGTATGATACTGTACATAATTATGGGAACTGGAGAATGCCTAGTTTAGAGAAAGGGACTAGGAATGACATGAGAGCACTCTTTCAATATTTGAGGGGCTGCTAGAAAGAAGAGGGGGACCAACTTATTCTCCAAAGAAAGGTTTGGCAACCTTAAGCATTGCAAGAGCCACAAAGGTTCTAATAGGGAGCCCCCTGTTTAATTCTGCAGCTGACCGGTTCCTCCACCATAGAGTCTTCTCCTAGCATAGCATCCTTTTTCCTCTACCTGTCCTAACTGAAAGCTCTATCAATTGTGGAACCGACTGGTGACAGGGAGCTGCAGCAGAGAGGGATGAAAGAGCCACATGCGGCTCCAGAGCCACGGGTTGCTAACAAAGCACCTGAAGGCAGGACAAGAAGTAATGGGTGGAAACAGATCCAACCTAGAATTAAGGAGAAATTTCCCGACAGTGGGAACAATTAATCAGTGGTACAAATTAACTCCAGAAGTTGTGGGTGCTCTATCACTGGAGGTTTTTAAGAAGAGATTGGACAGCCATTTGTCCAGAATGATATAGGGTCTCCTGCTTGAGCAGAGGGCTGGACTAGAAGACCTTCAAGGTCCCTTCCAACTCTGTTATTTCATATATACCCATCTACACACATCTCTGTGG